>NC_041397.2:47680499-47785499 GCF_900747795.2 Erpetoichthys calabaricus | reverse complement strand
ACAAATATCTCAATACATTTACACTGCTCAATGTCCTTTTCAGTTCATTTTTCCCCCAAAATGACAATTTCACAAGCTGGGTTTGGTTCTGCATGTAGCCATGTCAGTGTTTTTAGTAAGAGTCTGATCAAATTAGGTTTGTCACTCTGAGTTTGTGGTGATTTCACATTTAAATGGCATATATTAAAGCAGCCAACCACACTGATTACATTGCAAGCCTCATTTGATTTCATACATTCACACATTAGACAGAAAGCGGTTTTAAATGCGTGATTGTGCCTTTACCTTGTGCAACTCCAAAGGTCATTTGTAATTGGAGTGAAGTTTGCAGGGATCTGATTCTGGCAAGCAGAGCAGTGCCACACATACAGAGAATTTAATGGGAACAGTTTATATTCAGTTTTTCCACATTCTCAGTCATGGCAGAAAGAAAACTCTGCTTTAGAGGCACATTTGATATGTTTATTTTAAGTCTTGTTTTGAAGTTGAATGTCATACTGTATATGGGTTTTATCCATATTTTATTAGCCTTGTGGCCTATCATTTTAACATGCAGAAGTCCTTTTGCTGCTCATTTAATCATGTATATGTATGAATAAGGTGGCCTATGGTTCACTGCTTTTACCTTTTTTGAGTGTGAGATCTGTTCTTTGTACTACATACTGCAATTTATAAACATTAGTTCTTCGTCATCATTTTGTAAAGTAATTGCCCATTTTCCATCTTTTCTGTTCCTGTTCATCTAAACACATAATAGAGCACTAAACCAATAATCGATACATTTTAGGTTATAGTGGTTTGACTTTATATGTAAAAAATAGTCTGTTTTATAATAAAAACTAATACAAAGGGTATATATTATATATATATTACTTTTTTACATCTGATTAATGTTAAAAATTGTCAATGAAGGATTTCCTAACCTTTTATTTTATATACACAACTTTCTAATAATAATAATACATTTTATTTATATAGCGTCTTTCCCATGCTATTATACAATTATCTAATTTATGCAACTCCCAGAGATAGATAGACAGATAGATAGATACTTAATTAATCCCAAGGCGAAATTCACATACTCCAGCAGCAGCATACTAATAAAAAGCAATATTAAATTAAAGAGTGATAACAATGCAGGTATACAGACAGACAACATCTTTGTACTGTATAATGTTAACGTTCCCCCCCCCTGGGTGGAATTGAAGAGTCGCATAGTGTGGGGGAGGAACGATTTCCTCAGTCTGCCAGTGGAGCAGGAAAGTGACAGCAGTTTGTCGCCGAAGCTGCTCCTCTGTCTGGAGATGATACTGTTCAGTGGATGCAGTGGATTCTCCATTATTGACAGGAGCCTGCTTTCACATTTACGGATGTCAAACTGTCCAGCTCCATGCCTACAATAGAGCCTGCCTTCCTCACCAGTTTGTCCAGTCGTGAGGCTTCCTTCTTCTTTATGCTGCCTCCCCAGCACACCACCGCGTAGAAGAGGGCGCTCGCCACAACCGTCTGATAGAACATATGCAGCATCTTATTGCAGATGTTGAAGGAAGCCAGCCTTCTAAGGAAGTATAGTTGGCTCAGTCCTTTCTTACATAGAGCATCAGTATTGGCAGTCCAGTCCAATTTATCATCCAGCTGCACTCCCAGGTATTTATAGGTCTGCACACAGTCACCTCTGATGATCACGGGGGTCCATGAGGGGCCTGGGCCCTCCTAAAATCCACCACCAGCTCCTTGGTTTTGCTGGTGTTATTATAGTGTTCCATTTCTGAAATGTCATCACCAAAGCCAAATTGATATTGAAAGCTGTTATTACTATACAAACAATAAAACCAAGGAAATCATAATGAATGGAAGAACAAAATGTTCAAAGTAAACCATGGAGCTTGTGGCACAGTTGCAAGACCAAGGGTCAACTTGGCAGAAGGTCTTAATTTTTCTAGTGTTGAGGAATGCTTCTAGTCTCTCATAAACCTTGATAGACAGTTCAGAGAAGTCTGGTATACTTCCATGGACTGAGCAAAATAATGCACATTCACCTGTCTATTCAAGATCAACATTTTCCTAGTATTTTTTCTACTTAGCCTTAAGGCGTTGTAAGTTGAAGACCTTTACATTAAACCAGTACTTAGTCTTAATGCCACAAGCAGAGCAGTTGGAAGCAAGAAAAATGATATAGAAGTAAGTAGCAAAAGAACTGGCATGATGACACAACCCTGTTTAACTTATGTTCATACAGAGAAGGAATCCATATACATCACTTTTCAGGGGCCATTTGCAGTCAGGTGCTCATGCAGCATCCTCCGCTTACTGATGAGTTTGGCTCCAATCAATCAGAAAGCCCGGCCTAGACCCAGATTTCTTACCAAAGATCCTTGTCAGGACACCATCTAGAAACCTTTTCCGAAGATTTGCCTCTTGTGTGTGTGTGTATATATAAAACCAGTTAGACCACATGCTTGCATATACTGTCATGAGCAATCTTCCCAAGATGAGTGTGAAGACAGCTTTACATCCACAGCAATGGAAACCGCATTAAAAAAAGGAGAGTAGAAGTCTGAGATTTGGCAGTCATTTTCAATTGTTATCGGTATTGTTGACTACCCTCCATTTTGTGGCTATAAATGTACGAAAGTGCTAGCATACAGTGGACACAAGTCAGGTACCTCAGAGAAACACGTCTGCAGTAACAAAGGGTCAAACTAAACTAACATTCTTGTTAACTCTGTCAAAAGTAACAAGTAACGCTAAAAGTGAAGCACTGTATAAATGTGTGGATTTTGTGTGCAAGGATACATGGCCTTGTAACACAGTGTCTGGTGAGGGCTGTATTCAACTTGCACAGTACCTGGTTGACACTGTAGCCAAAATTGAAAAGTCTGAATTGAAAGAGATACTGCCCCATCTGACGACTGTATCATGACACATAGTAGAAAAAGCCCAAAAACTGTGAAAGGGATATTGTATATGACATGATAAAGACTGTCAGTAATTATGGATATGCCGTCACAACTGAGATTTAGACTGAATAGTTTAGGAAAACCTATTTCATATCTTTTATCATTCATTATATTAATGAGAACTACAATCTTGTGTCAAGGATGCTTTTTGCAACCTCATTTGAAACAGGCATGATTAAAATGGGTGAAAACATTCGTGCTTCATTATTTGAACCACTTAAGAATTTTTGGAATTCACTCATGGCAAATAAGATTGTCTTTGTTACTGACCAAGGAGCAATACACCAGATTAAACTGTGTAGTGCCTACATTCTTAACAAAATTCTGGCTAGTGCTTTTACACCAGCAGTGATTACAAAAGGATCTGAAGTTGCACAACTTCTGGCTAATGTAAAAAAGTTAGTCAGGTATTTCATAAACATACTGGACAACAAAGGTCACTCAAACAGTCTGTGGAGAGAAAATGTAACTCTTAATTTCGATATGATGCTTTCAGTGTTGTTTGACAATATCACTTTAGTATTGCTAGAAGATAAGCAGCATGACAGAATTGGCTTCATCAACAAAAAGATGCTTACAACAGTGGTCTCTTTTCTGAAACTGTTCAAAGATTTGACGACTTATTTAGAATTTTACTACTCTGATGTCTCTGTCTAGTACTTCTATGGATTTTGAGACTTGAGAAAGCCTGCAAGGCAGCAACAGCCAAGCCTATACTCAGTAAAGTTGCATCCATTTGTGTGCGAAGTCTGAAAGAACCGCTGTTAGCTAATTGTTCAGCACCAAATGATATCCACATGCTCTACAAAGCAGCAACATTTCTTGCCCAAAGCTATGACACCTGAAAATGCTTGACGAAAATCAATGAATGGCAGTGACATATTTTTTTATTTTTGAACTTGGGGTTTCAAGACCTGTTTGATCATCCACCTGCTACTAAGAAAATTACTTTCCACGTCTTCTTGGGATGGGAGGATGTAGGTAACACAGCCAGAGATGATTCAGTGTCTTTGGATTCAGAATAATTGACTATTTAATAGTAAAGCTGGACACATGAGAATCATCAGAACCACACAGTGTTCTTCAGTGATGGAGAAGTCATTGTTTACAGTCCCCATCTCTTATTAAGCTAGCATGCTATGTCCAATCTCCCGCTATCTAGTGCACCCTTGGAACAATGTTTTCGTGTTTGTGGACACATATTTGAGCAAAGATGCAGCGTGCTGAAGACCTCATCTGTGAGTGATACTCTGTACAGTACATCCCCCAAAATTCGCGGGAGTTACGTTCCTAGTTAGTAATTGTGGTTAAAAAAAATGCCTATTTTTATAGTTTAAACCCTAAATATGCCCCCAAAACACTTTAATTTAATTTCAAACTCCGCTTAATACATTACCTAACAAAAAGAATGTAAAGGTAAACCCATATACTGTACAGTCCTGTACTGCTTTGTCTCCTGCAGTGCTGGAATGTAAAATACAGATGTTACCGCTATATGTACTGTAATTCATGCAAGCTCGTTTTCATTGCCAGAAGCCTTAGATGGTGCAGGACATTTCGGCAGAATCTTTGGGCTTTAACCCTTAAACTGCCACATACTTGGGGGTTAATGCATCCCTGGATGCCAAATACTTTTTTGCTGCATTTTTTGAGTAAACCTCACAGTTCACAAAGAAAAAGGGAAATTTTAATGGAACACTTTTTTTTTTTCCAAGCAAAGAGCATCACAATTACTGCAACACAGATCATTTTACCCACTGCCAATGAACTGTAAAAACTATTAAAAAAAGCTACTGGAACAATATGTACATGGTGCAATTGATGCCATTGATGAAATTCAGTAAATCACCGAGCCTACTGTGCTTGAACTGGCTGCACGCAAGCACACAGAGGTACACGCAGACGTTGGCAGGTTAGTCTAGCACAATGGCTGAATCCCAGAGACAGTGAGGCTGCAGTGTTGCCAGGGTCGGCAGTGGTCATGAGCTGGATGCTCAACAAATGTACGGCACTAACTGATCAGCTCCGGCATGCTGGTAAATTGTACTAGGAACCAACTATAGCCGGTTGCGCCGTTCAGTGAATGTATGTCGCCGAATATACTTTCTGGCACTGGGAAACGACTATAGCCGGTTGCAGCGGTTTAAGAAGAACAAAACAGAAAACATGAGAACACTCAGCAGGAGATGCGTCACAGGGCAGCAGTTGATCAACAGCAAGGAGAAATGAATTACGCTGTAACGGTCCTGTGCCGCTAAGAATCACATCGTCGAGACGACGGTGATTTGTTTATTTTTATGGTGGGGATTCCAGGGACGCACCCAGCCTTGGCCGACCCGCACGCACTCACAGAGACAAAAACAAAGCAAACTGGTAATCAAACAGCAAATAATGTAATGAAAACAACGATACCACCCCTGTTCCCCTTACTGCAATTATACATTAAATACAACAAAGCACAAACAAAACACACACAGTAAAGTCCATGAAAAACTGCAACGGATGAAATGTAATGATGAAAATAGATAGTCCAAAGATCCGCACGTTGAATGGGAATGTAAAGATAGTCCTACCAGTAGTTCCTGAAATGGTGAAGACGGGTGGACGGGTTCAGGAGCGCTCCTTTCATCACGGGATGGCCATGAATCCACTTACAGTCCTCATGTACACAGGCAGACGGCAGACAATCCAGACCCCAACCACGAAATGATCCAGGACAAAACAAATAAGTACAGGTAACCCAACAGAAGGCAGACAAACAGGAACTTGAAACACAAATTACAAAAACTTTTTTTTTTCTTTTTGGTCACCGGCCCCCCTTTTTAAAAGCCGCGCTGACATCCTTTGACACCAACAGCCCCTGCACAACTCAGCAGAGCCACTGCAGGGACTGCTGGGAGTTGCAGTTTCAAATTCTAGTAGAGTACAACGCTCTTGGATTGGCTACTTTCACCATCCCAAGCTGCGTTTTCCTGTACGGTTGCTTCCTGTTCTCTCTACAGTGCAGTATTGCCACGATAAAAGCCATAAAAAATTGCAGAGGATATTTTTGGTTTCCACTAATTATTAATTAGGTTCTAAGGAAGAATCCGCAAACAACTGAGGCCGCGAACTCTGAACCGCGACTTCGCGGGGGGCTACTGTACTTACACAGAAGTCTCACCTAAGCCTTGTTCCTAGGTCTAAGCTATAGCAGTCATTTATTTAATTTTATAAAGTTCTATTTTCCTTGGCTAATATTTTACTTATTCTGTATTATTTACATCTCTTATTTAGTCTTACATATACAGAATGTGTTTTGTGCCGATGTGTGAGTAATTTAAACTGTTATTTTATAGAGTGCATTTGTTATAAATAAATAACTTGATGTACTGTTGGGGACAGTAATTCAAAATCAAAAATGAATTCAATTATAAAGGGGATGTGGTCTGTATCAAACGGTGCAGTTTTCAAGACAGGATTTGTTACAAATGAATCCTAGACAGAAGTTTCAACTTTTACTTTTTGTTTTTAATTCCATGGAAAATGTGAATGTAACATCAGAGGCATTTTAATTTCTAAAGCATTGTTAAATATGCTTTTCTAGCACGACTCCTGATGATGTTACAGAAGAATATACTGTATTTCTCCTCCTATTGCACATACATGTATCTTATTTCCCCATTATATTGAAAGACAAATTGCTATGTACTGAATATCTCTTGAAATTGCTCAGTTTACCAAGTATAAACATTTTACATACCAGCATCAATGTTTTTAAACACATATTAATATATGTCAAATATATGTCAAATATTGTTGAGCCTTGTGAAGAGTTAATTGGCCGGCTGTTAGTAACACACTCTTTCCTCACAGAGCTAGCGAATAGACACAAAGATCCCAGTATATTCACGTAAAAAAAAACTTAAATCTTCATTACTTTTTGAAATGTAATTTTTATTTGTAATAATTTGTGCGGCTTGTACGTAGACAACACCTACTTCCATTTCAGAATGTCGCATTTTTTTCAATGAATAGCAATTATTAATATAACTCATGCTGTATTTCCATATGGGATAGTAAATGGTTGCCTACTTTTAAAGCTTTAACAAGACACATTACTTAAATTGCTCTTTTCTGTTCCTTTATGTGATAAAAACATGTGGACTTGTGCTCAGAAATTATTATTTAAGTCCCATTTGAGGTTCTGTAATAAATACTGATGAAGCAGAATCCTTGCAAAAAAAAAATGTGAATAGGACAATTGGGTCAAACAGGGTAAATGATGCACACATACACGGCCGTCCACATGATCTAAAAGAAAATGTGATTCATTACACCAGGCCACCTTTTTCCATTGCTCCAGGGTCCATCTCTGATGTTCACTTGCCCATTGTAGGCCCTTTTGGCAGGGAACAGGGGTTAGCATGGGCACTCTGACATAGAGGTGGGCGGTATGACCAAAATTCTATATCACGGTATGTTTCTAAATTCTGCCGGTTTCACGGTATTAGACGGTATTTTTTTCCCCATGCATGAGTGGATGCTAACCACATTTTCCACTGCAATTACTGCAGTAGACTGGCTAAGAATAACCTATTAGACTGTTATGAGAATTGTACATCGTATAAAAAGACATTTTAATGTGCACACAAGTATCAGTCCAGGTTTGCATGGCCCCATAAAGTGATAGTTTTCAAGGGGGTGGCACTAAAGAGAAGGAATCACATTGCATGACATATGCAGTCAAAATATAGAACCTTTAATTGAACAAATTTTGCAAAAGCTTAAACTATGATTTTGACAACATATTTTCAACCATCCAAAGAGGCATTTAGACTTAGTAAAATATCCAGAGGTGTTTGTCAAAAGTTGGATTGCACTGAACACGTCTTAGAAAAGGAATAAATAGTAAATATTTTTTGTAAACCAACTACACTTTCTGTTAATGTTAACAATCTCTGTCCACTGACACGTTAAAGTGACTTTTTAAACAATTTTACCATCATTAAACTGCATAATATTTAAACTAATAAATAATAACAATAAAATACATAATAGTATTACTGATAGTTGCACCATTACTTCAAGGCTTCAAGCCCAGGTGCATTACACAGAATTCACCAAATTAAAATAAAATGAAACAAGTGCAACTTGGTGATGACATCTTACCAACTGTACCATCATTTAGGCAAACTGCATTAATATGGACCTTGCTTCAAGCTAAGCTATATACATAAATAATAAAAACTGCAACTTGCATTTATAATGCTGTTTGTGGTATACAGTAGCCCTATGGAAGCACATTAGGGCCACTGTGAAGAAAAAAAAATATGGACACGGAAGAAAAAAACAAACTATATGTCGAGAATAAATTCGACATGTTGACTATGTCAAGATTAAAGTCGACATTTCCACTTTATTCTCATAGTTTATTTTATAATTAAAGCAGAATGTTGTAAACTAAACTTCATCCTAAAATCAATGTTTAATTTACTAGATTTTCTCAAACCCCGTCACAAGTTAATGCAGCACATCAAATACTTTGTGTTAAGTGTTCCCTGACCCAGTCGTTAATCACTACGCTTCTTAAACTGACTTCCTCCGCACTAAGAGCAGGCGCCTGCAGCAATCACCGCACAGAATCCATTCACTTCATAATATTCCCGCTCTCTACCAAAACCCCAGTTCCTATCTTTCCTTTTTCTTTCTCCACATTACCAATCACCACACGATAAACGTCTTTGTGAAATTAACACTAGTTATTAACTTAGCCGACGGAGTGTTCAGAACTTTAAACTTTAAAAATATCTTCGTTATACATGTTTAATTATGCCATCCATTCAGAGTTGCGCCCATTGCAGGATGAATACAAGCAAAACATACACTAGCAAGTACAAAAACAAGTACAACTTGGCTTGCAGTATTATCCAGTAGTATAGAAACAGTATTTACACATCTGACCTTTTAAAACTAAAGTATCTCCAGGCGACGGACGTGACTCCTTTTTTTCGGCAAAAGTTCTTCTGTTCATCATGTTCAACTTTATCGTCGGCTTCAGTTTCAGAATGCTCTCTGTCCATTTTTCACATTTCACAGAACTTTAATTTATTTGTGCATTTATTTATTTATTTATTTAATTTTGTCCGAAATAGTCCTCCATATATCAATGCTACCACCCACTATTTGGTGGTGTAGCAGTGAAAAAGAGCCCTAGTGCAACAAATCTGTTTAGCAGTGTACCAGTGAAAAAGGTCCCCACTTGAACAGTTTCCCGCTGCGCCACGTTCCGAACGTCGTTTAGGCAATTTAAACCGGTGTTGCGGTATAAGAAAAATCCATATCGTAAAAAAAATTAAAAACGGTTTTCGGTATGAACTGGTATACCGCCCGGCACTACTCTGACAGGTTTGCGGCTATGCAGCCCCATAGACAGCAAGCTATTATGCGCTATGTATTCTGACACCTTTCTCTCATAGCCAGCATTACGTTTTTAGCAATTTGTGCTATAGTAACTCTTCTGTGGGAACAGACCAGACAAGTTAGCTATCACTCAGCCTTGGATGCCCATGACTCTGTTGTTGGTTCACTAGTTATTCTTCCTTGGACCATTTTTTTTAGGTACTAACCACTGCATACCAGAACCCCATACAATACCTGCCATTTTGGAGGGGCTGTGACCCAGTCATCTAGCCAATACAAATTTAGTCCTTGTCAGTCGCTCAGATATTTACACTTGCCCATTTTCCTGCTTATAGCACATCACTTTCAAGAATTGTCAGTTCACTTAATGCTTAATATATCCCACTCCTTGACAGGTGCCACTGAAACAAGACAATTAATGTTATTTACTTCAGGGTGGTTTTAATATTGTGGCTGATCGGTGTAGGTTGTAATATGCTGACGTAGGCCAGACCAGACCTTGCAGTCATTAGCAATAGTCTCCAGCTCCTTGTAGGCAGTATGCATTCTAAATGAGAATTATTAACTGTTTACAATCCATTTGAAGTAACTAATTTGTCATTTGTACCTGCAGTCTTTGTCTTATTCATTGTGACTCAGATTATTATTATATTATTGAGATATAATGGATGCAGCTATTGGTTCTGGTTCTCCATAAACATTTACAATATTATTTCTATATTTATTTACTTATCAATTGATTGATTGTTTGGTTTGCTGTATTACTTATCCTGTGAGTCTGTATCCTTGTTTTTATGTTTCAACTGCTGTATACATCTGAATTTCCCCATTAGATTAATTAAATTTTATCCGATCTAATCTGATATACAGTATACCACAGCATGCACTGTCAGGAGCCTTCTCCAGTTTCCAAAAAAAAACAAAAAAAAAAACATGTAAAACTTTGACAAACCCTTCAACTCATCAAACATCCAGGAAAAAACAAAGTGTTGTTTTACTCTTGAATAGCCCAACCCCCGACCCCCCCAAAAATCAGATTGCTTCTCCTGAATTTGAGGTTTGGCTAAAGTTTTGCGTCTATTTTGAAGTACTCTACCATAGGCTTTCCCAGGAAAGATGTCAAGTGTAATCCCTGAGTAAATATAACATGCCATCTTGTCCCCCTTTTTTTAAAAGTAGGTTGTATTCCTTAAATCCCAGTCTGTCAGTCTAGAGGTATTGTTTCCGAATCCTGCATAACATTAAACAGTGTGGATACTATCACAATTGGCCATACTAAGGTCATAGTCTTGATAAGAAGCAATGTAAAAATTGCCTTGTGAAAGTGCATGCTTGTTACCATGAATTTGAACGTTTTTCAGTGTTTCTCATTGCAAAATCAGGAATGAATGGCAATTTTCTTATTGTCATCCCAATGAAAAGATAATTAAAGGCACAAAGTTGAACAAAATACAACAGTTGGAAAAAGAATGATGATTAGGTATTGTTTTATCTTGGTAGAGTAATATATTGCTCTACTTTCCCCAATTGTATTATTAAGTAGCCTTTGTCAGAATGCCTAATCTCCCCGACTTACCACTGTTTATGAGGTATTATAGTATATAACTTATCCCCACCTTCCCTTCTATAACTATAAGCAATTAGGTGTAGTAAAAGACAAGCAGGAGTTAAGTTACACATAAAACAATGTATTATTGGTAATATTCATAAATAATAACAATATGCAAAGTACATTTGAATATTGGCAACCATACAACCTGATTAAATGATGATGTGTAGTTTCAGGCGGCAAACAGACTTGTAGTTATTTAAAATGTTTCTAGTTAACGCATCATTGGTGCTCAGCTTTCTTCAGAACAGTTCCAATATGGCTGCTGAGCTGTGGTCTCCATTGTGTTGTCCTTTCAGTTCATCAGTTTGGTCTTCATCAGATGTTAGTAAGATAGAGATGCTTCTTTATCATATGTTGGTTAGTAAGAGAGATACATCTTCATCATCAGAGGTTAGTAAGAGAGAGAGTGTGAGGTTAAGCAAGTAAATTTATAGATGTTCTGTCCAACCCCTAGAGCCAATGGGGTGTCATAGTACTTAAAGGCCTCTGAGACAAGCCAATTCCAAACAGCCATACCTCAGACCAATGGGGAAACAGAGCATCTTAACACCTGCCCCCAAACCATATGTTAAGGTTACCTGGCTTCCTTGCAGGGGTTTAAAGACTTTAGAAGAGAAATACTCGCCAAACTGGTTTAAGGCACACACACACACACGCACCCCATCTCTGTCGTAAAATTCAAAGAGACCCATTCATAAAGGGGGTTAAACATGAATACTTCTCACTAATGTAACACTAAATTACATTGCTTTGCCTAAATTACAAATAAAGACATACAAAATATTTATCAAGTTATATGCAAAATCTTACATCACAACAGGTATGGTTGTGAAAAATACAGAAAGACAAACAGTTCATGGGTTTTTGACATTTGTCATTTCTATTTGCTACTATGAAAAGTAAATGCTTAAATGCTTTAAGACCTTGTTTATTGTTTTGATTTGATTTTCAACAAAAAGCCATGCTGTATTTTTTAAGTTTTATATTTCCCCATTTTTGCATTTTTTTCTTTAAGGAGTTACTTTGAATATAAGAGTACATCGCTATAGTTGTCTGTAATTCTAGAGCAAGGCATTCAGAGGAGCAGGGGATAAAAGTGTAACTGCTGCTTACTGTTCAGTGAAACAGTATGTTAATTCATCTTAGTTCAATCTTACTTTTAATCCTCATTGGTAATAAAGTGAGAAATATTAAAAGGTATTTGAAAATCGAACTTGATGAATAAGTTGAGCTGTGGAGTTAGAGGTGTTATGTAAAGTTGACAGGGTTACAAAGGAAAATATAAAGCAAGTTAGGCTTAATAAGCAATTAGAGGTAGAATGTGTTTCTAAACTAAATCCATAATAGTGATTTTACCAGATATAGTGCCGGTAATTACTCTCAATAGTTAGATAGAAAGAATCACTTAGAAAAGCAAACCAAAGCCTAGAAACATCTGAAAGTTACTTCACTATAGGTAAAAACTCAAAGTAGTCTCTTGAAGAAATCAAGAAGCAACATATTCCATTGGGATGAGTCTGTTTAATTATATTTAATATTTTTTGTTCTGGGAAGTGGTATGAAACCAAAAACATTTGCATATTTAATAGGTTTAATAGTTCATATACTGTAGGAGCTTGTTATCTAAAATCTAGTTTAGTTGGATCCAGGTTTTACTTTTCTGTGGTGTGTAGCTTACAGACAAAAGTGTAAAGCAGAGAAAAAGTTTTCTGTTACAGAGATGCAAGTAATGCGTATTTGCAGCAGGAAAACCTTTACATATCTGCTGGTGATTTTCTTGATGCTGTGGGAGGTTAACACACTTTCATAAAATGCAGAGTGAAATTCTCTGTGTTTTGGCCACCAATCGGAGGTAGAGTGCTTATGCAGCAGGGGCTATTGGTACTCCATGTATAGTTGCTATGGAATTCTTTAAAATCATAGTTTACAGAAAGTCTTCTTAAAACTGCTAAAGTGCTATGAGTGACACATTATGATAATAGTACTAGCTCAGGAGGCTGTGTGCAGAATCTGTAGACTTGTACTGTCTAGTTTACTATTAATGAAATCCTTAGAATTGTTGCCATTAATTGATATATTCATTTTTCACCTTTCCATTACAGGGTCATGGTGAGTTAAATCCATACCCAGCAGTTAGACACAAAGTAGGAATCAGCCCATTAAAGAGACATTACTCCATCATATGGCACATTCTTTACACATATGTTCAAAACACTCCTGTGTTAAGATACATTCAATCTGACCATTCTGATTTCTGTTTTTTGGTGTCTTAGCTTTTTAAAGATAGGATTGTTTCTTTTTCATTGATTTCATTGAAATAGTAGCCTGAGGAAGGTACATTCTAAATATGTATTGTTGTTTCCAATATTGCAATATGAGAGGAGGACTATTGAGGCATTATGAATGTTTCAGAGCTGCAAATACTTTTTTTTATTCTTGGTTATAATCTTGTTGTAAACAACCTGTAATTATTTAAATGTTTATGTACATTAAACCTTGAATTATTATTTTTATTATCAATGTACCATATCCCTTCACTTTTTGTTTTACTAGATTCCTTTAGTCAAAGTAATTCCTATTGTACTCTATTTTTTGAAGTTGATTTAAATATTTTCATACAGTTAAGTGTTTTATAATACAGAGAGACAAAATATGACAATACAAATATTATATGTTCAGACTCTTTAAGAAGGGGGACCGGAGGGTGTGTTCCAACTACAGAGGGATCACACTCCTCAGCCTCCCTGGAAAAGTTTATTCAGGGGTCCTGGAGAGGAGGGTCCGTCGGATAGTCGAGCCTCGGATTCAGGAGGAACAGTGTGGTTTTCGTCCTGGTCGCGGAACAGTGGACCAGCTCTATACCCTTAGCAGGGTCCTGGAGGGTGCATGGGAGTTTGCCCAACCAGTCTACATGTGTTTTCTGGACTTGGAAAAGGCATTCGACCGTGTCCCTCGGGGAATCCTGTGGGGGGTACTCCGAGAGTATGGGGTACCGGCCCCCCTGATAAGGGCTGTTCGGTCCCTGTACGATTGGTGCCAGAGCTTGGTCCGCATTGCCGGCAGCAAGTCGAACCCGTTTCCAGTGAGAGTTGGACTCCGCCAGGGCTGCCCTTTGTCACCGATTCTGTTCATAACTTT
Source organism: Erpetoichthys calabaricus (assembly GCF_900747795.2). NCBI lineage: Eukaryota > Metazoa > Chordata > Cladistia > Polypteriformes > Polypteridae > Erpetoichthys > Erpetoichthys calabaricus. Next base: position 47,771,387 of record NC_041397.2, on the reverse strand, counting down.
TATGGACAGAATTTCTAGGCGCAGCCAGGGCGTTGAGGGGGTCCGGTTTGGTGGGCTCAGGATTGGGTCACTGCTTTTTGCAGATGATGTTGTCCTGTTTGCTTCATCAGGCCGTGATCTTCAGCTCTCTCTGGATCGGTTCGCAGCCGAGTGTGAAGCGGCTGGAATGAGAATCAGCACCTCCAAATCCGAGACCATGGTCCTCAGCCGGAAAAGGGTGGAGTGCCCTCTCAGGGTTGGTAGCGAGATCCTGCTTCAAGTGGAGGAGTTCAAGTATCTCGGGATCTTGTTCACGAGTGAGGGAAGAATGGAGCGTGAGATCGACAGGCGGATCGGTGCAGCATCCGCAGTAATGCGGGCGCTGCATCGGTCTGTCGTGGTGAAAAAGGAGCTGAGCCACAAGGCGAAGCTCTCAATTTACCAGTCGATCTATGTTCCTACCCTCACCTATGGTCATGAACTATGGGTAGTGACCGAAAGAACGAGATCGCGAATACAAGCGGCTGAAATGAGTTTCCTCCGCAGGGTGTCTGAGCTTTCCCTTAAAGATAGGGTGAGAAGCTCAGTCATCCGGGAGGGGCTCAGAGTAGAGCCGCTGCTCCTCCGCATCGAGAGGAGTCAGATGAGGTGGCTCGGGCATCTGATCAGGATGCCTCCTGGACGCCTCCCTGGTGAGGTGTTCCGGGCACGTCCAACCGGGAGGAGGCCCCGGGGAAGACCCAGGACACGCTGGAGGGACTATGTCTCTCGACTGGCCTGGGAACGCCTTGGGATTCTCCCGGAAGAGCTAGAAGAAGTGGCCGGGGAGAGGGAAGTCTGGGCATCTCTGCTCAAGCTGCTGCCCCCGCGACCCGACCTCGGATAAGCGGGAGACAATGGATGGATGGATGGATGGATGTTCAGACATACACAGTCTAATAGTTTCCTGACTGTGAATTATTGTGAAAAATCTATGAAATTCAGCAATAACCCTACAATAGGAGATTGAGAATCTCTTTTTAAATAAACATCATCCAAATGGTTTACCAATCTAGGTTAGGCATCTAAACTTACAGATACTGATTGCTCTGACCAGTAGAATTTAGAAATTTATTAATATGAGACAGATTCCATTAACTCAGACTCGGGTAATTTGCTGAGCCACTGCTGAGTTAGATCCTGTGCATTTTATCAACTTCTGTGTTACTGATGTGGTTCTGTTTCATTGTAAACTATTTCTCCTGTATATGATAAATAGACCATAGGGAACTGATTACATAATGGCATAGTGTGCATAAAAACATTTCAGTCTTACAAAAGTTAACAACATCATACCAAAGTATTAAAGAAACTTTTGTGCAATATATTTTCTTTCTAGTGAATTCATCATATTTAGGTACTAGCTGTGTTACCCAGCTTTGCCCAGAAAATTTTGATGAGACAATAGGCCTTAGGTATCATGCCATCAGTTAACTGGGTGCATCAGAAGTACTATTCTGTAAGTTATTTTCTCTATACAGTGTTTGTAGAGGTTGTGTGGGGCACGGTTAAGGCTTTGGACCTAGAACTTCAAACCTTGTGGTTGTGGGTTCAAATCCTGCTACTGATAATGTGTGTCTGTGAGCCAATCATTTTAACTGCCTGTGCTTCAATTGGGGAAAAAAAAAAGAAATGTAACCAATTGTATCTCAAAGTTGCCTTACATTTATAAACAAAAAGGTGAGTGTATGCAAATGTTGGGTTTGGATCAAGTTTGAAGTCCTGAGGAGGTATGTCGATACCAATAGTCCTAGCACTAAACGTTTTGTTTATTTGGTGAAACATAACGTTTAAAATTTGAAATTGAGAAATTGTATCTTACTACGTAATATTGGCTTGACTATTTCAAAATTACAAACACAGAATTATCAAAATCAAAGAATATCAATCACAAGCTAATAACGACCTCTTAATTCTACAAAAAAAAGTTATGTAGTCCAGCAAAGCAATCCGTGCTTAATTTGGTTGAGTTTTTTGAAAGAAAGATTCCAATTTTTTTTCATGTTTTCATCAACTGATTTCTAGCACTTAGCAACTACTCCTAATTAGTAATTGAACGTATGTGCAACATCAGCCATTTATTTTTTTGTATTCCCCAAAATCACACAAGGAGGGGTGCAATGGGCTTTAAGGCCCTGTTAAGATGAGAAAAGAACCCTTGTAGGGAAAAAAATGGAAGAAATCTTGGGAAAGCCAATTCAGAGAGAGACACCCTTTCCAGGGAGGTTGGGTGTGCAATGGGTGTCAAAAATGGTGTAAATATAATACAATACAATACACAGAACAGAACCTAAGTAATCCTCTTCATAGATGTAGATTACCAATCTGTCATTTCCACCTCAGAAATACAATATAATAGTACCAGTACAAAGCAAAATGCAAGAGTAGATTATATCACATATGAGGTTTCTGATTTGTTCAGAGTCTTGGAGACCTCAGCCAACAAGCTGTCTCCCCCCTACTTTCCATTCCACAGCTGAATCAGTGCTGGGCTGGCCAATCTGACGGAAGGACCCTTCTCCCCAGTGATTCTAGTGCTTCTTTATCAGAGATGACTTTTCCATAGGCAGGCAAATAATGTTGCAGTAGGGCAGTGGTACCAAGTGCCACATTTGAGTACTGAGAAGAGAAACAGAATAGGTGTGGCTTAGTATCAAATTATAAATATCATATTACTTATGTTTTAGTGATAATTATTTAACAACAGAGATGCAGTATGCAATTAATTGACAGCTCTAGTCAGGGTATGCTTAAATGAAGTAGCAAGTCTTCAGCCAGGATTTAAAAGCTGAGACTGAGTTGTTGATAGCACCATATCATAAACAGCAATGGCGGTGTGGTGATGTCACCATGGAACTTTTAAGTAGAGGTAGCATTTTAATAAAACCGTAATAGGACCAACAAGGCCATTGAGCAATATGGACAAATATGATATGTACTGGAACCAGTTAACTTTGAATGCAAAATGATAAGTAAAAATATACAAGTTTGGACAGTACACAATTGATTATAGAATCATTTTATATGTAGTCAATGCCACAACCAGTTGTTGCGGCCAAGGTGCCACATACCATCACAAAAGAAGCCCTGGTCATAGGCAGAATTTAAAGTTCAACACATCGCATTTTACTTTAACTTATTACAAACAGTGATGACATTTATAGCCTGCACATTTAGGAGACTCATGTAGTGAATTGCATATTTTTATTTTTGGGGTTGTTTTCTTTAGTGCTTGAAGTAGAGAAAATAACTGCTGATGCTATGTTTCAGATGTTTCTTAAACTATTGGACATCCCCATTTCAAATCCATGGTACAAATGAATACATTAAGGATTTTGAAGAGTAAATGGGACATCCCAGTTGAAAGTAAGCAGACGCATATGCAAATTTAAACAATTTTGATGGTCAGGAGTGAGGGTCCCCTTTCAAAGACCATAGATACAAAAGTATATTACAATCAAGCATCTTGAGGGAGACCCATTAAGTTTAAAATTGCGTTATAATAACATAATGCCACAGAGAGACATTACAATTTAAAGTCTTACCAAGTCCTATCTTAAGGTTTATTGTTTATACTTTCCAGTCTATTTTGCTTCAAGTATTTTTAAAATAAATATTGCACAATGACATACACTGTCAGTGGCAATCAAGATAGATAGACAATCTAATGTTGAGTTTTCATGGAAAGGAAAGGCCTCTTGTGAAGAAACTGACACACCAACAATCAAAATAATTCAAGATGTTTTCCTTTGAAAATGTATTATCATTTCTGTTGAATCTCCCTAAAATATTTAGTGAAACTTTTTGATGGAGAGAATGTTTGTTTTTTTCCATTCACCGTTTCTTAATAGAACTAAACTACATATTACTGCTTTTGTATTCATACTGTAGTTTTTCAGTATCGTGACATACAAACTCATTACAAATGCCAGAAAAGCACTGGTAATTAATCTGGTTACTTCTGGATTAGTCAAGAGGTTGCCATGATATCTGGATCCAGTTCAGTAAATGGTGGTAGACTGAGTAGACTGATTTCTTCTGGATGTAACAGTAGCTTTGAAAATGTGTAACTAATAGCACTATCATCCTACATTATACTTAGTACCAGACACGATTTTCTGTTGTTCAAATGTGCTCTTCTTTGTTTACAGGAACTAGTCTTATAGGTGCATGGGAGACTTGCACTTGACAGGCAAATTGCTTATTTTATTACCTGGACCATTACATTTTTGATACTTAAAGGAATGCCTTCATCTTTCATTAAGTTTATTTCCTGGTATCATGGCTAGTATTTTCTACTACACACATCACATCTTGGTCACACTGTGCATGGCATGCTAGAAGAAAATAATTACATTTTATTTAAACAGTAATCTTTTTTCCCATTAGATTTGGGATGCAGATTCCTTTTGAGGTAGTGCGGCTAACTATGGGAATAGCATAAATATTATGTAATGTCACACAACTATAGAACAGATTGTGAAAAAAATAGGTATATTTATCATTAGTACACTTAATCACACGTGGATAACATTGTAACCATTACCAGAAATACATTCATTGAGTTTAAACTAGAGTTTTGTACATGAAGCAGTCATTGCAGTCCTAAATGCGCCTCATTGCTATATAGAAAGGTGCATACTTTAGCTCAAAATGGAGAGTCTTCTCACCTACTGAAAATGTGAATAGCATTGGATCATTTTGCTTTTTTTAATAATTTTTATGATTAATGTTGTAATACCTGTATCTATTTCAGAACTTTGTATTAAGTATTAATAAACCCAGTTGTAATGTAGGAAAAATCAGCCATTTTCAAAAGTAGGTAAGCTGCAGAATAATAAAACATTAGTCTATCTTGTCAATGATTTAATATACTTGTGATGTGTTTAGGTATAGTTATTCAACAAATCTTCGCAGAATGTGAATGCCAAATTAATGGTCATGTTGGCTTCATCCAAATGTATAGTTAAGTAGTTATATGCTTTTATTACATTACTTAGCTGCTGCATGTAGTTAAATCATTAGTTAACATTAAGATATAATGTGCTTTTAAAGTTCCATTCTTCATACTGATGAACAATCTAATGAAGACAGAAATATGAGTCTTTAGTTAAAGAGTGATGCTGTGCCTGTCTCTGAAGGAATGCATTTAATATGGGTTAAGATATTATGGCTGTTTAATGTTGTTTATATTATTATTTATTTATTTTAATGAATGTGTGTAATCAACCTTGTATTTTTTATGGGTGCTTCCACTCTTCCCAAAGATGTGAGATTGTCTCTTAGGCATCAAAAACGTGACATTTCTATTTTGAGACACAAATTCTGTGTTCTTGAAAACAAACTACTCCAGGGTAATGGGCCTTACGGATACCAGAGTCCCAATGTGATGAAAACTCTTAAAACTTACCAGACACGTCCATATTTCAAGCCAAAAATGATATCAAGTACTGATCCATGTCTTGATAGTACTCACATATTACAAAACAGTTTCTCCATGTCATTTTCTCTTGTGAGATTCAGCTGTTTTAAAAGGAAGCTGGCTTTGCACTTCACTTTGCTAAGTTTGTCTTCCTCCATGGCAGTTATGGACAGGGGAGTGGATTCACCTCAAAGTCATCAGCAAGCATTCCTACTGACATTGAATGTTGATGCCCAGATGTGAATTGCTACTTCAGCTCTGTTGACAGCTAGACAATAATAAATGGAAAAAGTCCTTTAATTACTTAAATTATTTCACTATACAAAAGGGTTTTTCTTTACCTTGTAAAAAATACTGCCTGCCCCTGCTGCCAGATTCTTAAAGCATACATGTGCTTAAGTGAGAGAATATTGAGCAGACACACAGCCAGAACTTGAAGTGGGGAATTCTTCTTATTCAGAGGTGGAGTACCTGCTGTAAATGGTTGAGATACCTTACACTCTGACAGCAAACACCATGGCCCACACCAATGAAAACTGTAAGGGGGAACCCCACACCTGCTCGATAAAGAAATTGCCTAAAGTGTTAAATATATCTCAAGGACCAAGGAGCCAACAAAAAAGTGTATGCAGCATATAATGAAGTAACTGAACAAGAAGTGAACAGATGTCATAGGCATCCATCCTGCTTATCCAGGTCAGAGTTTTGATGCAGATAAAGCCTGTCTCAGCAATCATCGAAAGAACACAGAGCAAGAACAACACCCAGACATGTAGCCAGTCCATCACAGGGTGAACACATACCCACACATAATATAGGCCAATTTAACAATTCCAGTTCACCTAATTTTTATCAGGCTGAAGTTTATGTAAGTTCAGTACAGATGTTTTAATATAAGCTAGAGTAGGTTGTCATTCCTGCCCCACAGTGCCAGGCTGTACATAGAGTCTGTGTTTTCTCCCTATGTATTTACAGATTGATTGCCATCAGTGTCCATGAATTTACTCTTTCAAATACATTGTGCTCAGTTATTTTATTAATATCTCATCTTCAAAAGCAACTCATCATGCATTTAAAAAAATAAATATTTGGTTTGTGGTACTTCAGTCTCCTTTGTTGCACACTTTTTTTATTTTATTTTTTTCATGTATGCACAAGACATGCCACAGAAAAGGTGGCTTGGCTGTTTCAAAAAGGCTTTATTAGAAATACAATGCAGTGTAGTCAGTTCAGTTTAGATGTATTGTTGTGTGTACAACGTTCAAGGAAATTCATGCTGTATGTGCTCTTTTCACTACACTCCCACTTTGTGTGAATCTTGCTCCGCAGGCTATTTAAAATAACACAGAATGTAAATGGCTGTGGGGAACTTGGCGTTGGACTATTATAATTCCATTCATGACGGCTGCTGCAAGCAGACAAACAAGCAAGAAACATACTTGCCTTGAGAAACTAGATCCAAGAATCTGGGATAAAATGATGGTTTTAGATTCCTGCGGTTATCTCAAAGATGCTTCATAAACACAGAAGGTATGTTTTCTTAAATTGAGACTTTCACTGCTTGAAGGTCAATATATTTATTAACTTATAAGGCTTTTTTCATCACCTTAGGACAGCAGTACCCTAAAACCTCATTATAGGCAGCTAGAACAGACAAAATATTTTTAAAATGTATATACAAAATGCTTAACTTTAGAACTCATGTACAAAATATTGCATGTCGTTTTGTCCCTTGCTTGGGGGATAAATGCCCATGAGAAAAAGGTTGTCATGGCTTAACTTTTGAATGTGCAATCTTCATCCATGATCTAGGGTGATGTGCTTTTACTTCCTTAACTATGTCTTTTCTCATCCTGTTATTTGCAGCCTTTTCAGTGTTGCACACATTCTTCAGCCACTCAAGTCTTGAAGCATTGAATGGTAGTGTGACGGCTAAAGGATACACTCCTCAAAGGATGATACTGACAACCTTAATTTGCTTGATCCTTGCAATCACAGCCCATGTTAAATGCAAAGCGGTAGCCCAATCAAGGCTCTAGTAGAGCAGAGAGGCAGGAACAAGCAGGCTGCACACTATAATAAGGAAATGTGTTGATTGAAAACAGTTTGTACATTTTGGAAATGATAGGGAATGTAATTGGCAAGAAAGAAAAGGATAGCCCTTCATAAATAATAGGAAATGGAGCATATATTTCACTGATCATGTTAACGTAGTTTAAACAGGTCCTTGGTCTTAAATCTTGTTCTTGGGCAGAACGCTCAAGTCTGTGGCTTTATTAAATATCTCAGACTTTGATTGATGTCACTTGATTAAAAGGACTTTGTGCCCTTGTGTTTACAGCATTCGTTGTGCCCCTAAAGTACAAGAAAATTAAAACATTAGGCAAAAAATGCAAATTGGGGGAAAAAATCACACAGTACAGTATTCTCGTTCATCGAAGAGCAGAGGTGATGAAAATTCCAGCAAGGCTTCACTGGGATCAGAATTATTTCAAGAATAATCAACAGCTTCTGCCGTACATAGCCTTAAATAATTGATAAGAACACTCATCCCTCTTATACAGCTTTAGTAAGATTGTACACCTCAGTCATAATTACAATTAAAAATATTTTAGTTTAATTAACTTGAAGGCCTAGTTTTGTGGAGCAGTTCTTCACCTGGGCCATCACTAGTAACGTACACAAGCACAATGAAATTCAAAAACCTGTTTTCACTAAATGTGTGGGAATTGCTACTCACTTATTCTTCTGTATTAATGAATAGCAAATGCCTTCTAGTCATTTCTGTCTGTATGGAAGGCTCTGACACTTTCTTATTCCCAGCTTATGGATCTTTCTGCAAAAATTCGACATGTAAAGGCCACATGACACGCTGCACAAAAAGTATCTCCATCTCTCAAAGAAATACATGCAAAGTGCATTTTTATATTATTACTGTAGTTTTTAAAAGCCTTCTCATGTTGATGAAGTAGAAAAGTGCATGCTCTGTAGTTTACAGCAGTGTGCATATTGCTAAATAACAATCTGAATGTTGTATAGTATGGCTTGAATTAAAAAAAAAAAAAAAAAATTCTGCCTTTCAACATGAACACATCTTTTTATCTTTTGTTGTGTTTTTTTAATAGCCAATCTGGAACAAGCAAGTAATGAGATATTCTCACAATCCGCACCAGAGGTTAAACCTGCAGGCACTGTTTTGAAGTCAAACTGCTCAAGCTACTGAAGTTCATGTCCATCCATTAAAATGATCTAGTGCAGCATATATGTAAATATTTCTTTTGGTGAAACAATTGTTTATTAAACAACCATTGTACATATTCTATATAAGCTTTGTTAAGTGTTTTGTTGTTGGTGACAAGACCACCTCCGGGTTACCTCAGGTGCAAAGCTGATATCAGTGCTGAAGAGGGCAGCATTCCATCACAGAGAGCACTCATACATGTCAGAAATCAATGTAACACTTGTCGTGAAGTTATGATATAGTTAGCAGCATACCCTTAAAAAAACCCATGAGCTAGCAGAACAAATGTGCAACTTGTGCTGACAGTGGGATTATTAAACATGTTATTCTGTATTGTCAATAATGAATGTGTGGTGTTGCGCGTATGTATGTTCAACATGTGGAGGACTGGCTTCCTGTCCAGGGATTGTCTTTGCCTTGAGCCCTGAGCTTGCTAAGATAGGCTCCAGCCACCCACAACCCTACTTAGGATTAAGCCAGCTTAGAAAATAGTATGGTATGCTTTTAGTTTTATAGTATCCCACTATCCATCCATTTTCTAAACACACTCCATAGCAGGGTCTTAACAAGCATTGGTGCAAAGGAAGAAACCATCCCTGGATAGGGCACCAGCCTTTCACCCATTAAACACATCCACTCAAATGCATAAATACTTATCAGGGACCATTTTTCCATCATCACTTCACCTAACCTGCATGTCTTTGGACAGTAGGAGGAAACTGGGGCACCAAGGAGAAACCCACACGTACACCAGTTGCACTCTGGTTCAACTACAGTTGAATATGTAAACTCCAGGCAAGAATCACCCAGGATGTGAACCCTGACCTCTTTGTTGTGAGGCAGAAAGCCTATCTTGTATTTATCATTTCACAAAAAAATGCAACAAATGATTCTTTACACTTCCTGTCAGGTAATTAATCTTCCTCTGACTGGCATTTTCAAAAGGTCATTAAAGTAGCTATCTCTAGAATCAAATGTCTGCATGGCAAAAGTATATATAACACTTAACAAAAAATTAAGCAGTTCAAACACAAAATGCTACAATATTTGATTAATGAAATATAAGAAACATACAGATTATTAAGTATTTAATGATTTTTGCTGGCTATTGTCATTTTTGATCATAAATCAGTTTCTGGTAACTATACAAATCTCTGTAAAATGTTTCCTATGGTAATTATTCAACACTTATGTGGTTAACTGACTTTTATATTTTTAGCAGTAAAATTATGTCATTTACATTTTTACTGTTATACAAAGAACTAATTTGAAACTTAACAGTCCATTGGGTGCCACTCAGTTTCCACAAATATTACAAGTAAATATTATAAATAATCCCATGTGATGCTGGATATTGTACCATTAAAAATGTCTATAAGAAGACAAAACAAAATTAGTTTCCTAACTATCTCTACCAGTTCTATACAGTAATTCTTCCATACTTCTATATTCAGCATGGCACAGCCAGTCACTAAAGCAGTTGTTCTTTTGCATCTCTCTCATGTTCACTATTCACTCCTTTTAATTATGGACATAAATCAGAAAACAATTGTGTAAGCTTTAACACAAAACATTGTCTTTTTATCTTCCATAATTGTTAAAGGTCGGCTTCTCCAAGGCAGTTTCTCAGTGGCCCACTCTCTCCACTGTAGATCAAATCTGCCTTGCAACCTTCTGCCATCCCCCCATTGTCTTTGGGCATCCCTGTGATCTGTTATGTCACCAGCCTGCAGCACACCAGGAGATTATAAAATGTATCAAACCAGGCTACACCGTCTCTCTTTTGCATTGGTTTTCCTGCCAATTCCACATCCAGTGCACCATATCTGATGGGAGTCTATCACTTCATTTTCCCCTCTAATTTCTATAGAGCATTGACTTTTGCCAGTGTGCCTTATCTGGCTATGTGTGTATGTGTGTGTGCATACGCAAACATTTGTTCACTGTCAGAGATTGCACAGGTACAGTTAAAATTCAATTGGTATACTGCATTAGGTACACTAGCTTAATGTGTGGAGTACAAATTTGGAAAACCTGTCAAAATCACTTTGTTAGGTTATGTTCTGAATATTGTGAATGCGCTTGGTTTCCCAGACCTAACAGTATCTTTCAATATTAGTAGGCTGTGTAATTAAAACATTTTTAATTGTTTACTTTCTCTCTGATTTTGTATTATTATTGCCTGTTGTATTACCTTATTGTTTAAAACTTAACTTGCTGTGGTCATTTTCACCATGAACACTGGTGATGGTGAAACCCACAGTTCTTTATAACATGTTGGGGGGAAAATGTGCTACTTAAATATTTTTCCGTACATTTATAACAAAACAGTGCTGTAAGTGACACTACTTTTCAATGTCTGTTTTATGCCAAATGTCCTTCATGTCACCATTTATTATTAAATTCACTTTTATATAATTTGACATATGTAACCTGTTACTTTGTCACATGCAGCATGTACAATACATAGAATTGAGCTCATAAACTGAGAAGAAACCAAGTAGTTAAATATTATAATCCAATTTAGTTAATGTGTTTTCCATTAACAGGTACATTTTAAAATAACTGCTTACCCATGGTTTATTTTTCTATATACTATAAATACTTGCTGTGTCTGCACTGTAATCTTTACCCCTACAAATTCTGATCCTTAGATTGTTAACATATCTTTATATATGATTTAAAAAAATATCTTTATTACTTTTTGTTCACTGATTTTAATTTTGGTTTATTAATACTTGAGATATATATATATATATATATATATATATATATATATATATATATATATTTGCTTTATGTGGTTTCCTAATAAATCAGTATATGAAGACAATGCCTTGCCCTTTGTGTTCATAGAGAAAAAATTGAGAGAAATGTCTAATTTTCTGCAATTAGTGGTGCTAATGTGGAGCAATATTAATTTGTATTCAATTAACACATTAGAGATTCTGAGTTATCAGGCTTCCTTCCTTCCTTGGTGAAGTGTAATGCACACTGTAGTTACAATAGTGAAGCTTTATAAGCCTCAGAGGACTCCATTTGACAGTTGCTTGATAACAGCTCGCTTCGCTCTCTAGTTTTGACAGTTTTGTGTGGATTGTAATATGGAGTGTAAACCAAAACATCACTGTCATGCCAGCGTTCTTTTATAAATGTAAGTGGTTTATTTAAGAATAAAGTGGCTCCAATAGTAGAATTTGTAGCCTTGTCAGTTACAGGTATAGTGAAGACCGATCTGTGACAAGAATTTAAGGTGTTGGATGCTGCAAAATTAACACTTTTAGTTGAGTCTGTGCTCTTTTTTTTTTTTTTTTTTTTTTTTTTACATATGGAGAATAATTATGCTTTTATATTATGTTACATTGTTAAATATCCATTGTGTATAATACAACCTAAACAACTGGTAATTTTGATATAAAAAAAAATTGCATAAACGTGATTGACTTATTACCTTTTTATTTATGGAGCTATAGGAAATGCTTTGTTAAAATTTAAAAAAAAAAAAAAAAAAAGGATTATCTGTTTTATTTAACACTAAAGGTTAAAACTTATAGTTGCCATTTATTAACCATTAGTAAACTGAAAACATGGAAGGATACTGTACTATTTTAATTTTAACTCTCTTCCAATATATAATAAAGCTATTTGAAGACAAAGGAGAAAAATGTTTTAAAATACAGCATTGTGGATTATTTAGTTATATAATGTACCTATTCTTGTTTAGATATAGCTGTTGCTTTTTTTTATGTATTAAAACAGCTTTTTAAACAGATTTTAACAGATGCCTCTTTAAGAATGATGAGCTAACACATTATCATAGTTATTGATTGATAAGAGTGTGCAGAGCTGTGTTTGGGGTGGGACTTTTCCCAAGCTCTGTGGTCTGATGTTGGGAGTCTTGAGCAAACACTCCTTCACTGGATTCTGCATGCCACTCACTCTTTTTGCCATTTCATTGCTCTCAGTTTCTGATTTGCCTCATTTTGCCATAAGATTGCTCCTTAGCATATCAGACCTCAATCATCAGTACAAGACTTGCCCTTAGAAATGCATTCCATTTCATAGTGTTTTCTTAATGTTATGGGGAGCTTGACAGAAAGAAGTCAGCATTACAGCTTTCACTGTATGTGTTTTGGAATATTTAAAATGAACTTTTTACTTAAGTTATGATTTTTAGAGGAAAATTGTATTCAAATGTACCCCCTGTTGAGTAAAATATCTTCAGTTATTGAAACAAGAACAAAACAACTGTGACAAAAATGCAAAATACATTTTTTAATGTAGTAAATAGCCTTGCATTTTAATTATTTTAATAAACCTCTTTTTATTTTATGAAAACAATCTCTCCATTTCTGATCATCCCAACCTGGTTAAGTTATAATCAAACCAAATATTCTTTATTCTATAAAAAGCTCTGTGTCACTGTCTGGCATGTTGCAGACAAATTCCAATTACTTTTCCACTTGAAGCTATTGTTTAGCACGGCAAGTCATCCGACAGTAAAATTATAAATACAGATGTTGTCGTGCTACACTGTAATCAGAATTTTAATTGAAATTTTAATGATTAAAGCTTTTTTCTTCTCATCTTGCTTAAGACACAAGAGAATTATATTGTCTTTTGCTACAAAGAGTAAGATATTACAAGATAAGTGGTGTTTTTTTGGTAGAACTTCAGAACCTTGGACAGTTCCCTTTTTACGACTGTTTTTAACTAGTTAATTACTGGTTCACATGCATATGGCAGTCTCCATCTAAATTCTTTTGACCTAAATAGACTGGTACACAGATGAAACAACTTTAGTTGATGTTGTTTCTTGAGATCCAAGATTAAAAATTAATATACAAGTTTAACCTATGTTTAGCATTTCTTCTAATACTTCTGTGGTGGTTTCTGTCATTGGTTTCTCTGTGTAAGCAATACTAATCCACCAGCAGGAGCTTTTATAAGTATCACTACCTGATGAAATATATAATACAGAATTTGGGTTTTGGGAGGTTATGATGTGTAAGAAGAATGAGTATAATCATGTACTGTCTGCCAAAAGGTAGTCATCCAGGGAAATTTGTAGAAAACACCTGCGTCAAATGAAACCGAGCCAAAACTTCACTCATCTTTCATAAGTATATGTTTTGTTTTAATGCTGAATTGTCAAGTTTTCTAACAAACAGTTTTCTTGTGATGGAAAGGAGGTTTCAAATATAGAGTAGTGTTGCTCTATTTACTAACAGCATTGGTACTCCAAATTTAACCTGTAGTTCTTTATGCTATAAGGATATTAGCAAGCTGTTGCCGTCCTGTAAAATGTTCAGTTCTGCGTCTGATGTATTATTGTCAAGATAAACACTTTATTTTCTATTTTGATTATTAAATGTGTCATTACCTTTCTTATTTACTGAAAATAGTAACAGTTTAGCTTGTTTTATTTAATCAGCTTTTAGTTTTTGACACCAGCCTTTTAGTATCAGTCATGCTTCTCAGAGATGCTTTGATTTGGCGAAGGTTAAGGGCAGTTTGAAATTACCAACGTAATCTTTTAGTCATTGTTATGGACATTGTCATTGGTGTTTCATAGAAAGTTCATACTGTTAGAGCCGTGATGCCAAATTCTACAAATGGGTTTAAATATGCCTGGTCTTTCATTTAGTAGTGTACAAATTTACCTTCAGCTGTTAATGTATTTAATTTGGATGAAAAAGTTTAATTTAGTTATCTTTATTATAAATCAGTACTTTTTTTTTTTTTACTTATACACTGATATTTTATTATATATATTTAAAATCCCCTTAATTTTAGCTATAATACCATAGATGGTTTATGCTGTATGTTTAATCATCTATCTATCTATCTATCTATCTATCTATCTATCTATCTATCTATCTATCTATCTATATACAGTATATATATATATATATATATATATATATATATATATATATATATATATATATATATATATATATATATATATATATATATATAATTTTATAACATGCTTATCCAATTTAGTCTTGCTGGGAGCTGTGTTCTTTCCTGGTATCACTGGATGCAAGGCAGGAAGCAACTTGGAAAGGACACAATCCATTGTACTTAAGCACCTGCACTCACGTCAAAGGGTCCTGTTTAGTGTCTTTAGTTAACCTTGCCACACACACCTTTAATATTTGTGGGTGTCAAACCTACTCAGGTTCAACCAGTGCTCTGAGCTGCGAGATAGTAGCATTAACTACTGTGCCATCATGTATATGTATACATTTTAGAAATCTTGGTCAGTCTTTACTTCGATTTATAACTATTAAAATTATTCACTGCACCCTAAGTGTTTTCATATTCCAGAATTATCACTTGTAGTGCCTGATCACAACCCTTAAATTTATTTTCTGGATTGAAATAGGTCTTTGTATTCATTTCATTCTGATGCATTATGAAAAACATTTTTTAATGTGAAAGGTAACATATTATGGTTGTTAACTTGTTAATTTCGTAGGTTTCAAGTTTAATTCTCATTCTCATTTATATTTCCTATTTTCCACTGCTTCTCCTTATTCTTCACTTCTGTTTCATTTTTAATAAACTCAAATAAATATTGGGTAATTAAAGTCTTTTCATTTTTACTTTTGAGAATGTTTGTTATACATGCATAAATAGTTAAACATACATGCTTTAAACGCCCATGTGTCATTGTGTATAACTTTTAAAGATTTTTCATTTTCCATATATGATTTCCAAACTTGCACATTCAGATTTACTTTCATTTACTTTTTCTGTAAATAAAGTTGAGAAACTTTTTAATTCCTTCATGTTATATGCACATTCTCTCATACAAACACACCTACCTTTTTGATTTAGCATGAAATAGCCCCTGTCTTTATTCTGTTTCCACACCCACCCCTGTAAGGCATTTAGTGTCGTATCTGGCAGATTTTTTTTTTCTTTTTCAGTGATGAGCAGAGAATTGCTTTTAAAGCGGGCATTATGCCAGCTCAGCAGCACAATAGAAAACCAATCTTCAGCCATTCTACTTTTGATGCTGTTATTGTAGCGTTTTAGATAACTGCTGCCACAAGAGGAAGAAAAAGAAAGAGAATTGGGGAAGGGGGGTGAGAGATGTGCTCAATTGCTACCAGTTAGTCAAGTTAAATCCAGAGTAGCATTAAAATTACTCTGAAAACTGTTTGTCAGAGGTCACACACTGTCTGAAGCTTCAGCATAGAGAGAAATAGATGGCCTGTTTGATTATCATGGCTGGTCAATGCTTCAAATTGTACGACACTGCCATTTTATTGTTCTCAGGTGAGTCTTTGTGTTGAAGAGACAAAATACAGTATATGTCAGTGACAGATGAAAGGTATGTTTATTTAAAGTAACATCTACAAAATGTGCATATGTGTATTTAATTATACTCAGAGAAACAAAAACAGAACTTGGCTAGGGTGTCAAGTTTGGCCAGTGATCTCTATGATAATCCTGTTATCTTTGTTTATTTTTAAGTATTATTTCCTCTAGATGGACCCACACACAAATACATACTTGCCGTAGTATGCACATACGTTTTATGCATTATTGCCAATGAAAATGCACTGGTACATTTTTATAAAAATTGCTCTCTGCTGAAAAGGAAATCTGAGCTTTTTGCTCAAGACCTTTCTCACTTTCTGCGATAAAAATAAAAAAGGAAAAGGCTGTATTGGGTTAAAATACCTACTTTCGCAGCAGGAAAGTGAAAGAAAATAACTCCTATGTTGACATAAAAAGTGGATGATTTCTGCATTTTGGTAGCCAGAGGGATGTCATGAACCCCCTTTACCTCTGAATGTAGGTAACCTCATGAACTCGTCATCCTTGCTGAGAAGATATTTAGGCTTACAACAGACAGTTACCAGCCTCACTGAGGGTCATCTGAATCCTACTGTAATGGTCTTTGTACATAAAGCATTTACTACCATTTTCAGAACTATATTTCATGTTAAAAACGAGGTAGTTTGTGTCTGTCTCAGTTGTGAAGTTATGGCTAACTCATCCATGTTCAGTAAGTTTATGACGTCTTTGTGTTTTTTAATGACATATATAGTATTAAACGCCTTCAGCTAGATTTTTTCAGAGATAATCAAATCTAACATGTTTTTGTTTTCGAAGTTCACTGATAAGTATGCAACATTTTGTTCGTCTATTTTGACCAAATATGCAAGGTTGAAACTATTCAGAATTAAACTAGGCTCCAGTTTGATAAGTTACCCCACACAATTTGCAAGTTTAAAGTATGTATGTAACATACTTTGGACTGGACTTTTGTATAGTATACAGAGCATTAAACAGAAGACACAGTAAGTTAATCTTTAGATTGCAAATATTTGTTAATGCAAGTGGCAGATTTTTCTGAAGATGGTCATTAAATATTTTAGCATATTGGCCTTCACCATAATTAATTAGTTTTTTGGTGTAAGAAAAATGTCACTTAGATAACCACTGTACTTTAATGTTTTCTTATATATATATATATATATGTGTGTGTGTGTATTTGTATAAAGATTCTCTAATTGACTTGATCCATCTTAGAATCACAGAGTTATATAGAATTGCCAATTAACCTAGACTCATGTCTTTGGAGATATACAGTAGGATGACAACTTAAGCAAACATGAAGAGAACAAGTAAATTCTGTACAGCTGGCAATTAGATAGGAAATTTGAAATAAGGACACTAGTTGTCCTCACAGTTGCTTGTCATCATCATGTCTTCTCTTGCTGCGTTTTGACACAGACTATTGTAGTGATAATGGAATAATCACATGTTGAAGAATATAGTTCTTTTAAGACTGTCCTTCCAACTCTTGTTTACCCCACCTTGTTGTATCCTACACCAGTCCAGTATGATTCATGAATGGTGCTTCTTTTCTGTAGAGTCTGATGAAAAGCATCTATTAGACTTTCTTGTGTGACAGCTTAACTTGGTTGCTTGGTACTGAACTCAATTTCCAGGTAGCATTTTGCCTTATATCTGCCATTGCTGCCAGCTCCCAGCTACCCACTATTTCATAATAAAGGGAAATGTGTGTTAAAATTGGGTGTTATTTTACAAGTAAATTAACTGAAAGCTCATACTGTGTTTCTGGAAAATAAACATTTTTATTCTATGTATTCCACTTTTCATGTATTTTCTGTGTTCAGCTAATCTGTATCTGATTCTTGGTTATAACTATATATGATTATTTTAGTTTGAATGTCTTTATCTAATTACATTTTCTTTTTTAGAAAGATATTCACTTAGTAATCTGTAAGTCCATTTGTCTTACTTTATACATTTAGGAAGAGCATTGTTATTAAAACAGCTCCCTCTGCAGGTACAATTTCATCTTCTTTCTCCCTCTCTCTCTCTCTCTCTCTCATTGACAGTTCACAAATACTCGCACTTACTTTGAACCATGACTATTTTTTCAGCTGCTATTATATGGTCCTGCTGGGAATCAGAAAATGCCATCTTAAAAATGAGGTGATATGTATTTCACAGAAAGCCTACAGGGCACCTGTGTTTTGACATGTATGTAAGGGTACCAGTGTCTTCACTGTTTTAAATAACACATCACATTAATATGTATTTTTCATATTTATATGTTACATCAGTGCACTTTTCTGGTAAAGGCAGCAAGCCCTATACATAGTGGATAAATTCCACTATTCCACTTTTATTTTTACTGTTAAAAATTACAGCCTAGGCAGTGTATTTTCTACTGCCCATAAAATTTGACTGAAAACTGAATGATCCTCTGTACATTTTTTAACCTGCTGCTGATAGCATATGAAATAATTACCTCTCCCATTCATGCAGCCTTTTTGAATGCTGTGTATAGTCTAACACTTTGAAACTAATGAGTAAAATGGAGGTAACCAAATATAGTTTTGTGTTCCATTTATATAGTTTAAATTCCAAAACATACTACTCTTAATTTATATTCAGATGTTTCTAAAAGATATGTTTGTGTCTAACATACTTTAAAACTTTATTTTAGAACATTTGTGTCTTCTTTCTCTTCTTTGCCTTTATATTTTTGTGGGAATTTCTCATATTTTATGAAGATGGAAAATCATGGTTGCCAAAACCAATGTCACGGCCATTAGAAGTATTTATTCTGAAACCCCGTACCTTCTCTTGCTGTAAGATATGTACTAGTACTGAAAATTGCTGGAGTTGAAATACTTGATTTAATATAGATTTCTGAATAGCTTGAGGTGTTCATTCCCATTCAGAGTACTGATATTTTTAACTTGCACAACTCTATGGTTTTGGCGAGTATTGATTGCATTCTATATCCACATTATTTGTTGCTTCATTTAATAAAACAACTGTAAAAAAAAAATGTTTAACTATTCTAACTGGTTCCTATATTATCTGTGCACTTCTACACATGTACTGAAAACTTTCTGTGATTTAGGCAATTGAGTAAAATAGCGGACATTGTTTTGAGTAGCAATTGTGTGTGAAGCATTGTCATAACTCTGTTCTGTGCCTTTTTTATTACCAAGCATTTGCTCAGCCATTGCTCCTTTACACATAGCTTGATTGCTAATGTTTAACTTTTCAGTTCAGCTAACAATGCCAATGCACAAAGCTGTATGCTTTATTATGGAATCAAGAGGGAACAAACTTCCAAAGGAAGTAGTGAGCAAAAGGTGAACATACCCATAAGTGATGCATAAATTGCACAACTTAATCACAATTATTTTAGCATTTAAGAGGATTGTAAAAATGCAAGGAGGGTTTTTGTGTTCATTCAGCAGCATATCATCATGCACTAGCTGTCCAAGTGCCAACTTTTTCATAATACACACCACCATGTACAAGACCAGGACAAGTAAGAGTCAACATCCAGGAGTCCAAATAATATCTTTGGCTTCCCAAGCCTTTTTGCCAAAATCTACTGTAAATGTTGTATATTGAAGATAGTCAGTGATGTGGGATAAGCAGTTCAAGATAATGAAAATTTGTTTTCATAAAGTGCCCTAGCATACTAATATGTATCAAAAGCATCTTTTTTTCACCACACCAGTGCATAAGTGACATCCTAAAAGATTGTCTCCATTCAGCAAGCAGGATTTAAAAGAAGCCTTTCCGATACTATATAGGTAGTAATTTATTGAGGCTAAGTTGTTGGATTTTGAACCCACAGGGCTGCAAGTTCAATCCCTGCATGTAACGCACTGTATTACCCTGAGCAAGTCACTTAACTTGCTTTTGAGCTGTTAACAATTGCATCTTGATATTGTAATTTGCCTCGGATAAAGATCTCAGTAAAATGTAAAGTAGTAATAATATTTGTGTAGCTACATGTTAAACGTCTGTACTCCTTGCTCCTTGGACTGTGTTGTATACATATGACTGTGTACCACAGGCAAGCTGTCCTTTTCTCAAACCAGGCAGTACTAATAAGGCAGTTGAAACCCAAGCAACTGGTTTTGTCCCTCTGTAGCTTAAAATATTACAAGAAAATGACTATTTATTGTTGCTATTAAATGTTATGCAATGATGTTGGCCCCTGTCATATCTGAGAGTAAGTGATTCTGCAGTCTTTGAAGAGACATCACATTCATCTGCACCATCACAGTTATTATACTGTACTTGGCACTGGACCTTTCTTACTCAGATGTGGTTGTGCCCTGATAAAACAAGAGCGACTCCAAACCCAGACAGACCAGCATTCCCATTTCTAATGCAAAAACTGAGCCACCCAGCTCCTACAAGAGGGTTTCAAAACAGAATGAAGGTGCCATCAGCCATTTGTTTCAGGACTGTACACTAAATACTAGAGAGCTCCATGGTAAATAATGGCTGTTGGTGTCTAATTAGGTTTGATGTAAACAGCATTTCCTATTCAGAATCGTGTGGTGGTTGCTAGTACGTCTGAGCCTGATGTGTGCATGTTTTTGTTTGTTTGTGTTGAGCTGTTTTTTCCCCCCTTTTTGTTTAAAAAAAAAAAAAAAAAACTAAAGAAATTAAAGAAAAGAAAGGTCTGACCTGAAAGAACAAAATCCAGTCAAAAGCTGACTAATGTCTTGGTGGAGGCGGGGGAACCAAAGCAATAACAAAATAAAAGCTGATACAGAATCGGTTATTTTCGAATATGTATAAATATGAGCAGAAAACTGATTGAAATTCATGGGGCGTAGTGTAGGGCTGATCTACATGTAAAATACAATCTGTATTTCTTGATTGCAGGCTACCGAGTTAAATGTGGAAGCAATTTCAAACACAGTTTGAGATTTCCCATAATAAAACATAAAAAAAAATTAAATATCCAATATCAATGGCTCCTAAATGATTTTGAACTCTGATTTTTATTCCTCCTATGAAGAGCAATTCATTTCCTCTTTTCATCTTTTCTCTTTTTTTTTCTTCCTTTTTTCCCTTTAAGTGTGGGCAGAGTGATTATGGGCGAACTGTAATGTAATTGTGTTGCATTGATAAAATAAAAATTGTCCTTTATCCGCTTTCTGATAATGCTCAATTTATAGGCTGGCTTCTCCGCCACCTCTTCACGGCTTGGAGAATTCCATTTCTCCTCCCTCACTGCTCTCTTGGAGCAGCGAGCTGTTTGAAATCCACTGGTACAATTGTCAAATCAATTATTCATTCTCTGCAATTATGCTCGCACAAAGAACATTTTGCTGGTCTGAATGATGATTAAATTAACAGCTATTCCAGCTGCCTGATAACATCTAATAGAATATTCATAAGCACCAAAATGGAATGAATTATCTCCATTAACTTCATCATGCTCACTTAATTACATGCTTGTTATTGTATTTACACCTTGTTAGATACCGCTGAAGCTGATATAGTGACTGGCCGGGTATCGGAAGTGGCTGTCACGGGGCAGTTGAGCGTGGCGTGTTTTGTTGTGTGGTGGGTGGGGAGTCTCGCTTTTTCTATTGGAGCTGGGGGGGTGGGGGTTATGTCTTCATCTGTAATGTCCTTTCTTGTCTTAGAAGAATTAAATTGTTTTAAATATGCCCCCTGCTGGGCACTTGGGGGGCTAAGTCAGGTTTTGCGGAGATAAATTGGGAAATGGGGTGTAAAAAAATTATATATATAAATATATAAAACTGCAAAATAAAGTGCCTCTGACAAGCTCTGTGGCTTTTAAGTTGCTCTCATTCAACCACTCCACACACATACAAGAAAAAATTATTTTATTCCATCTTTCAGAAATGATGGCATGATTGCTTTTGGGTAATCATTTACCATTCTTTTTTTCCCCCAACCCAAATTGTCTGGAGTAATAGGTTCTCAGAATTACAGTATGCACTTATTCTTACCCTCCTCCTCTTAGAACTTTATTTAAGCTTGTCTTCCAGCGTTTAACCTTCGTCCCCTGCTTCGTTTGGGCTTCTAACTTTATTTATACAACACTGCATAATGGCTTCCCTCGCTGTTTTCCCCAGGCACTGCAGCTGCTATCTCTCTGTTCTCATTTCAAGAAGATGTGGATTATTTTTTTCTTCTTTTTCTATTTCTCCTTTTATCATTACTCTTAGATTATCACTACTATGGTACTGGTTATAAAAGTCTACAAGTGCCTCTAGAATAAAAAATAAAAAAACACAAGTTTTTCCTATAATTGAGGTCACAGTAAAAGACGTCTTGTATCTTTGGTGACTGGCAAAATTTAAAATATAAATTCAATGCACTGTCTATGTTGTGTTATCTTAGCTGATCTACCTATGCAGTTCAAAGTACTTACTATATTTTAATGTGTCAGCAATATAATACACACGGCTTACATTTAAAGACAACTCTAAAACAGTTTTTGAGTTATCGTTATACATGAACCATGTTAAGGAAGACGTAAAAAAAAATGTTTGGAAGATTTTGCACTTTTGTGCCTGCCATCCCTTCATCCAGCCATCTATATATAAACAGTGTATATATGAATGTATAATTATTTCTAGATATATATTCAGTATGTACAGATACACATGTATGCGTGTGTGTTTGTGTGTGTGTGTGTACTTGGGGGTTTTATATATATATATATATATATATATATATATATATATATATATATATATATAAATAAATAGAGGGAGAGAGAGTAATCAAAAATACTATGTGTTGTACATTCTTGGCCATATTATACAGTCCTGCCCATTATAAGGAAACAAATGTTGGCATGCAATAAATTAAAGCAAGACAAAGACTGACTCCATCGTGCCATTTCTATTTAGAAAAATAATCATAATTCTTCATAATCATAAACATATACCTATTCTGCATTTCTCTTCTGAAATAAGTTGGTATTTACAGGAAAAGAGCAACATTTGTCACCACAAGGCTTCTTGGCCCCTACAAGAATACATTAAATTTAATATTTCCCATACTGAAAATAAGTCTGAAAATTCTTTTTAACCCCCCATATCTTCTAGACAGTAGGTAGATGGATATTTGACAGGATAATTGGAAAGGGATACGGGTCGTGTTGTCCAGCCCCTAGAAACTAGGACAGTCTGCCCCAGTCATCAGGAGAACAGTTGGATGTAAAAGCTTTTTGGATGCATGCAGTAAAAGAAATGTTTTACGCTTATGCCAGCAATATTGATGGCAATCAGATTTGTGCACTGGGCAATCATAAAATGTTGTTAACAGTCAGCTGCATGAGAAGTTAGAGCTTTCAAATGGAAAATATGCCAGGCATATTTTTTATTTTATTTATTTTTCAGCCAGTTTTGATTCAAACTGTGATTCAGCCATGACATTGTTTTCTTTATGGGATATTTCATGATGTTCGTTGCAATACTTGGATAACCTTAGTCCACTTTGCTGTCTGTGTCATTCCCATTCTCTATTATGCTGACACTATGTTGTTACGATGGAATTGTTATATGATGGTGGATTCTAATGTAAAAAGAGGGTTGTTTTAATATAAACTAGATCTATTCAATATATTAAAAACAAAACTGCTCTAATTTAGGTTTTCATCAGTTTCAAAATTTGTAGGATTTATCTAATTTTTCTTCATGGTGTTAGGGAAAAATATCTTTTGGTTTAAAAATCTTCTGAATCTTCTCACATAATGGTTAATGATAAAATTCATAAAGTTTAAATTGTGTAGGGATTATCTGAAAATTGTACCCCTCTGTTTAAATGTAAGGTCCTAAAGTAGCTTCAGACAAGAAGTGGTTTGTCATAATTATTTCAGTTGAGCCCATCTGTATAGATCTCATGCAGAGTGCTTATTTGACTAAAAATGTCTACAATATCAATTTAAAGTTATAGTCCCTTTCTTAACTTCCTTACTCCTGCACTTATTAAAATATCTTATTTGGCTCTTACAAATACCCAGCTAATTATAATAAGATATTAAAAAATGAAAGCATGGATTGTTTTATATTTTTATGCCACTGTCTTTTGGCAGTTAATATGCTCTTCCTCTGGTCCATCATTTTGTAGATATTAACAAATCCATGCCAACAGAACGTTATAGTAAATTACTCATGATGGTTTAGACATTTTGAAAACTCCTGAGTAATAATAGTTACTTCATCAACACTGTGCAGCAGTATTTATTCTGAAGGACCTCTGGCATTCTTTCCACTTTTATTACTGGGTCAGTTGAATATATAATAGTGTATGCCATCTACAGTACCTCCGTGCTGTTCAGGCTCCACTACTTCCCATAATTTGTGGTTGTTTTTTTCATAGCATCATATTCCTCTGTCATTCTCCAAAATCATCATGTCCTCATGTGTCACTCATTTAATTAACAATTGACTACAGCAATTGAGAATTTGCTTCAAGAACCATAGTCTTTGTCATACTGGTTATACTGCTAAAGCTTGTCTGTTTAACATAAAATGATTGATATAATTTTGTTACATTTTTTACAAAAATGTCAGCCTCCTTTACTCCATAGATAGATAGACCGGGAAAATTCAGGTGTCCAGTAGCTCAAACACATCAGTAAAAATTATTATAAAAGCAAGGAGAACAAAAATAAATAAATAGTAAAAAAGTACAAATGAATCAGTTGTTACTTAGAAGGTACAGTGACAACCAGGTCATGGATTACTTATATTGACAATAGCGTTACAAAATTGCATGGCAGTAGGAACAAATGATCTTCTAAGGCATTCTGTTCTACAGCACAGTGAGAGAAGACAACTGCTGTGTTTACTTCTCTGATGTTGTAGAGAGTATGACTGCTATTGTCAAAGATGGCCTGCACTTTCTTCCCCATACACGTTTCTACCACAATTCCCAGTGAGTCTACAGTCCTGCCCAGTAACGAGCCAGCCTTCTTCACCAGCTTGTCCAGCCTCTTAGTATTCTTATGTTGTTATACTGCCTCCCCAGCAAATCGTAGCAAAGTAGAGGATACTAGCAACAGCTGTCTGATAGAACAAAGACAGCATTTCGCTGCATACATTGAATGATCCAAGCCTTCTTAGGAAAAAGAACCTGCTCTGCCCCTAAGTAGAGGATATACTGTGTATACTGTATATACAGAGAGAGAGAGAGAGAGTACCAAATATATTAATGCTTGCATTCCTGTTTATAGGTCTTGTCATAGTAACTAGTGATGCAATTGAATTTTATGTTCAGTGTTCTACCTCATCTTAGTAAGTAAAATATGTTTCTGATAAATGACTTGAATTTTTAATATAGGAAGGCTTTTTTGAACAAATAAAATAAAAATATTTAGAAACCACATTCACACTTCCAATGATGCAGTATTACTTCAGAGCATGAGAAATATGAAAACTTTAAAAAAAAAAAAAAAAAAAACACTTCTGTGGGGAAAAAACAATTCTTTACAAAATGGGCTTGTGTCTAATCTCTACACTGCACACTTTGCTCAGCCATAGAAAATGAAATACTAAAATCATGCTGGTGTCTGCAGGTACCAAAAACTTATATATCTGATGATTTGTTTTTTGTTTTTAAACTAAGCTACCCACAATCAAATTGTCTTACAGAGTAGCATGGTAAACCAGTCAAATACTATCTGGAGAGTTCCAGTAATTGATCTCAGAAGACTATGAGCTTATTTTACACCATGGAAATGCAGAAATAATATGCAGTAAATTAAGTGGGTCTGAAAAAAGATATTTTGAATGAAGAAGTGATTGTTATTTTGAGTGAGTTTCACCATTGTTATACTGGAAACATGCAGTACTAACAACTTGACAAACGGTGTAGCAACTTCTGCAGTTACAAATTGTATTGTGTGATTTTTTTTATTTTGTTTGTTCACTTTTACAAAACCCTTTCCGAAATGATGTGTACTTTGAACTTCTACTGAAATGTTTACATTACTGCATTATATACCATTATTTTTTGCATTGCTGTCTGTAAATCGTTATGTGAATGCCAATCTTTTGATGAATACTATGGTAGTGCTGGCACCCACTCTTGGGTGTACTGCTGCTTCTTTTCAGTCGCCATAGGCTCCAGAGCACCACATTCATGAGTAAAGTCAAAGTCCTAAAGTAATGGGTTTAATAAATTATGAAATTATATTCAAAATAAATGTTTATAAAAAGTATAATCCAGATATATTTAAAAAGATATTCCTCTCCATTCCTTTAATAATTTTTATTTTTGTAATCGATTTAGTTTCTTCTCCTATGGTAAGCCTTTGTGGAGTCTGCAATAATTTTATTACAAGCATGCAAATTGGTAATACCAATTTTAATAATATTGTATATTTTTCTTATGAAAAATTATTTATAAAGTGTGAACTTTAATAAAGGTTTGCAGTTACTCATGTGGTCAGGTAACAGAGTAAGCAGTCATCTTTTAAAAAGGTGGTTTCATTTTTTGCTTTCATTCACTGTCTTGATGGAGCTGTGCTAGGACTGTATCTAGTTGTCATTCTTGCTTGGTTGTATGGCAGCGTAAATAGTCACTTTTCTATCCAACCTGGTGGGAAAAGTCAATATCCCATCAGCAGAGTAGGTAAACACATCAGGGGCAGAGTCCTCTCTCTCATCTTCTCCAGTTCAACATTACTGCTGAATCTTAAATCCCCAGCTCAACAGCTATCGGGTGCACTCTGTGTCATTCAAATCCAAAGCGCATTTTGAGGGCCAGCTGTGACGGTAAACCCCTTATTTTCTTTCTGAAATATTTCTCCAAGATTATTTAGAGGGGTGAGGGTAGAGAGATAAAGATGGGGCACACAAAATTACAACATGAAACATTTTTTGCTGGTGTGGTGTAATGAGTTTTTCCCAAGTTGCAGAAAGTTTTTTTTTTATATATATATATATATATATAGATATATATATATAGATATATATATATAGATATATATATATAGATATATAAACAAACTGAGCATTTATTTATGATTAATATTTTCTAAGAAGCTCTTCATCTTGAAATGATGTTGAAAATTGTTTTTGACATATTTGTTGAATCTTATTTTTCTCGTTCTAACTAAATATATATCATTTCTATTTATGCGTTTGTCATTTCTCCAAATCAGGTATTTTTATGTTCTGGCAATCTTACAACTATGAGACTGTTTGTGATGGATAGAGCATAATTGTATATAAAGTCTACATTCTTCTATTTCTTAGTAATTTGAAACATTAGAGATTTCAGGTACAGTCAAAGTATCAGACATTTCCTTTTCTACATAAGTCTTTTGGTGAATATGCTGTTCAGGTCCTTGAGCACCTCTGCATTACAGTCAGTTTAAGTGGTGTATATAACATTTTAAGAACTAACTAGCCAATATGATAGGAAAAGCTGACATTATTGTGTTTTGAAAATTATTTCTGCATCAGCAATGTTTTCCTCCTATTCTTCTGTTGTATCAGTGTATGGATGCGTTCTTAATGCATGTCCCATTATATGATATTTAACTTGATCCCTTTCTCATATACTAATAATGTTTAAAGTAGCAGTAATTTTAATATATTAATATTGTTTAAAATATATTTTTAGGCAATGGCTAAAGTTTATCTTTTTTGCACTGTTTTTGCAATAGAAATTGATAAACATTAATATATAATAATAAGAAAAAATTAAACCATTCTACCAATATTTTAATATTTCTTATTGTAGATATGGTGGCATTAAGGAATTCTGGTGGTCCTTAAATTATTTGTGTTGCCAGTTGGACTGGTACAGTTGAAATAATTACATTAAATGCTCTAAAAGCAAAGGGAAGCACCCTTCCATCATCCTGAATATATGAAAATGGCACAGTAAATATTTATACATGTGTGTATGTGTGTGGATTGGCACTCCATCCAGAGTGGGTTCCAGGCTTACACCCGATGCTGCCATGATAGATGTCCATCTGTGATCCTGAATTGGATTAAGTTATTTTGACAGTGTATGTGTGTTTGTCTGTAAATATGAAATTCCTGCATGTTTCATAATTGCATTCATTATCTCAATGAAGGTCATACAATCTGTTTGCTGGTGACATACTTTTTGCAGCTTTTTAAATATTTAATTAATATAAAAGTTCTTAATGAATAAAGTATTGTGGTTCAAAATAATAAATATTTTGGGTATTATGTCTGGTGTACATATGTTGCTGTAATTGTTTTTTATATATTCTTAGAATTGGTAGCTCAGATCTCAGACATCATTACATTTCCTGCTGCATTAAAGTATACTGTTAGTTTCTGATTCTTCTACACATTTACTGTATACTATCTTCATCGTATGTAATTTTTATCTATGTAGTCCCACTCACTTTACAGCTTAACTAATCTTTTTAATCTTGTTATGGAAATTATTCACAAAATTTGTGTCACTTCTGAATTGTATGTCTGTTACAGTCTATCAGGTTGTGTAAGTTGTTTTCTCATCCGGAGATCATCAGGATTGCAGTACCCCCAGAGGTAATACTATACCCCCTCTCACTCCTCCCTTGCCCCTTAGGGAACTTCCCCATGGAGACTGGGGTCTGTTATTATCTAAATGATTGCCAGTCCATTGCCTTTACTACCCTGCTTCTTGCAGAGAAGGAGCTTGAGAACCAGCATTTGAAAGCAGTGGAGACATCTCGTAGATTGACGCTTCTGTGCTCTTACTGAGATGTCAGCTGTTTCATGTTTGCCTGCATGATAATACCTTTGATTCTCTGAAATACATGAATGTAAATGTGCAGCCACTTGGAAGCTTTAGCTGTCTTGTCTTTCATGTAAGATGTTCTGTTCAATTTTGTCAAGCCACCCTGAATTTGCCAGTTGAAGCTGCTCTTATCTTGGGGCTTTCATTGGTATCATCACGTAAATATTTAGTGCAGCGCTGCATTGGATGCATTTCAGTTGCTGAATTATTACTGTTTTCCTTACAAACCCACGCATCGCTTGACATGACTACAAATATTTCAGGCACCAGTGAAAAAGCTTTAAATAAGCAAGCAGGTGTCTGTATGTCAAAAGTACACCTCATTTTAAAGAATTTCTTAAATATATTTGTTTCATTGCTTTTGGAAGAAACAGTGGAAGTAAGACCCTTTGAAAAAATCTGCACGATTGTTTTCCAAATGTATAGTCCTAATGTTGAAATTAATATCTGATTTTCTGATTAAAAAAAAAAGAAGAAGAAGAATATAGTTTTATATTTTTTGTCATCTTCAAATTGTTTTGGCCCCACTGATTTTTTTGTTGTTTATTTTTTAAAAGCAAGGCTTTGTGGTAAAAACATCCCAGGTGTTTATAAAAGGTGGTGGAATGTCGTCACCCCTAAGCCTTACCCCTGCATGCTGCAATAGCTGTGTTCAGATAATTTATGTCTTAATGTTGGCTAAGGATGCTATTTAATTACAAGCTGTTCACTGGAAAAAAGCAGTGTTGAGGAAGCCTGTCAATGCTTTGCTGCTAGAGGTTTGCAGCTCATTTAAATCATGCTGTGGTAACAGGCTAACTGGGTAGCATTTACTGTTTGTTACAATTAAGGTTTGTCAGCAAATTTAAGCTGATCTGTAAAGTTAAGACGCTCAAAGGTTTATTGTTCTTTGTTAACACAGTAGGTTTCTGAAACTAATTGTGAAACTATAGTGGGGTCTTGAGGGAGAGAGGTGTTGGGGGGGCATATTTATGCATTGTAATATTCTTCTCTCATGCACATATGTTGTTGTTGTCTTTCCTTTATTCTTTTATTTATTTACTGCTATAAGGGGGGCTTCACCGGCATATTTGTTTCATTCTCTGTAAGGTCTCTCTGCAAGAGACAGCAGGTTACAACAGAAAACAGTAATGCAAAATCAGCAGGATGTGACTTGTACTTTTTTCCTAGGCTGTGTATATTTTGTATACATCAGCTTACAAATCAAAACATCATTTCCCTATTTATAAACCTTAGACGGCTAGTGAAATGTGAGTTGAAAGATGATTATTCATGCCTAGAGTTATATTATTATTATTATTTTTTATGCTGAATTATCCCTTGGAGTGGTTAGTGATGATCTTGGGTGTTGAAAGTCCTCAACACTGGGTATTTATTTTAGTTGCTATTTATACTCATTATAATGATACAAATGTTTAGCAGTTATGTTGACAAAATTTTAGGGTTTAGGCATGGTTTAACCCATAATCAAATTAATGTGTCTTATCTTTCACCTGACATAATAAATAAGCCACAAAGTGTGGACACTTTTTGTGACTGAAGACAGAGAAGAAAATTAAAATTAGTAAAAACCTTTTATTGATACATACCAGGCAAGGGTAAAATGACAGAGAAACACAGTCCTAGGACACCACACTTCATCTGCCCCGAGCGCAGATGTCCTTGCTCTTTTATACCTTTCTAATCTCCTGATCGTTGACCACGTAAGTAATAAAAATAGCGTCCTGACTCATTGTATTTTTCCAATTTTTGTAAAGTCATTACCCTAAAGGTATATTTTCTTGTCACACACATCATCAAAAGAAAACTTCCAGAAAGTATACATGCTTTTTGTCACGTACGCAAAACACAAACAAGTTTCATCATTCTTGTCCTATTTTCTGTACACACATACATTTTGTTCAATTACATTATTTTATGTTTTTACACTCCTCCCTTTTTGAACAAAATGATGTGGGCAATATAATTCTATCTTGAAATGGTTGATGAAGGGGAAGGGGGAGAGAAAATGGAAGAAGCTATACGAGACATGCGCTCCTCATGTAGCATATATGCCCTTTCCATAGAGGCGGTAAAGTACTTAGATATTATATAGCGAAACAAAGGAATAATACAACAACCAACCAGGAGGAGGAGGCAAAATGTCACAACCAAAGAAATGAGAACAGATCTTATCCATTGTCCCCAAGATCCGAAGGAGGATGCAAACCACTGATCCCAGGGATTTGTAATGCCAGAATTAGTGGAAAGTTCTTTAGAGAGAGCAGTGAGGCCTGCCAATGCACGAGTTATTGATCCATCTGGCGCGGTATTATTTGGAATATATGTACAACAAGCATCACCAAACATAGCACAGACACCTCCCTTTTCCGCAAGTAACATGTCCAAGGCTAGACGATTTTGCCAAGTCATCAGAGAAGTACGATCAAGCTGTTCATGTATGCCTTCAATAGCGTCTTTGGTGAAGTTAAGGAAACGTTGTTGGTTATAATAAAGGTAATTAATCCAGTCTACATTCTTATTAATAGTAATTTGGGGTATGATAGATTCAAAACCGGCAGCAACTTGATCCCTAGCTTTAAATCTGTCTGGGACACCCCTAGGGACTCCAATAGCATCTATGTATACTCCAGGGCCATGCAAGGAGATATTAGTAGGCATATGGTAAAGGGAGCGGGTATGTCGGAAATAAAAAGGAGGTGTGGAATAATATGGGGAGTGAGAGGGAGGTAAGGATAGAAGTCTAAAAGGCATAACTAATTGGATTGGAGCACAGGTACCAGACCAATTAGGGGGAAGGGTGGCAAATAATTTGGACCTACTGCACATCCACCAAATATCTGATCTAGGAGTGGTTTGGGAGAGAAGAAAGGAAGACAGAACGGTGTTCAGAGAAAAGTTAACCTGAAAAGTTTGAGAACAGAAAGAAAATGGTAATTCTCCTACCCATGTCGTTCCATAAGATTTGAAACATGTATAATTTCCTTCGTGAGTTTGAAACATAGGGGTATCCATGTGACGGGTGGGGGGAAAAAGAATAGATAGATTAGAACACTTTGAACCAGAGAGGGGTTTCTTGGAAGTAGTGAATAAGTACAGAAGGCAGGGCAACCCCACGGGGTCAGAAATGTTAGATAATGGGAAAGGGACTGTAGCTAAATGGGGACGGGCTGCAGCGCACGCATAACAATGAGAACGATTAACTTGCTTAGCTGAATAGAGAACCCACTGCAACCATCTATTCTGATCCCCATAACCAGTTTCTACTGAAAAAGTGGATGAAAGGGTAGAAATATTCATAATCTTAACAGGAGAAAAGTCTGAACCAAAAATTGGGGAGATGGGTGTATGTGCAAGAGAATGAGGGGTGTTAGTAACAGGATTGTCAATCTTAATTAGAAATCTCCCTAAAGGGTCTGTTCCAGATACATATGCCCCTAATACATATATTCCTGAGTCATGTAAAGAGGGGTTCTTCAAAGTAATGATCAAGGGGTTACAATGGTTGTCAGCACATTCATGAGAGGCATGTCCTTTTATGATAGAAAACCGATTTTTCAAACCGTATTTTTGGGCCTCAAAAGGTTGATAACCCCAGTCCTCAGTTCCAGTGTTAGCAAAAACCCATTGCCAGTTGTCGCAGTCACTTCCCCTCATACACACGTATTTGTCAGATCCGGTCCACTGGGCTTGTCGACCAGTTCCACAGTTGATAATGGAGCAGAAATCAAACTGCACTGATGTGGTAATTCCTAACGGGAAAGTCAAGGTGACCAGGGCAGTAGACAAGGGAAAAGAAAAGCATAGTAGCACAGCAATCAAGGGTGCCATCTCTTGCAATGTGAGGCGTGAATCCAGGCAGGCAGTCCTTCAACTTTCACGGCATGTGGTGTGGATAGAAGAATTTGGAATGGTCCTCTCCACCTAGGCTGATGCCAGTGTTTCCTCCGAGTATCTCGAACCAGGATCCAGGTGCCCAAAGGAATTGGTAAATCCTTGGAAAGGGGGCTGGTCCTCCAGGCTTGATTAACCTGCTGGTGGATTTCCTTCAACGAGGTTCGTAAACCTGCAAGACTAGAGAGAAGATCATTGTCCACAGTATGCAAATTCACATTTCCTACAACCATGCCAACGGGCATGGGACGTCCGGTCAGAATCTCAAACGGCGATAGTCCCAGTTGTCGGTGTGTCCGTCCCCTTAGTCCCATTAAAGCTAAGGGAAGTGCATCCGGCCATGATAAATTAGTTTGTTCACAAATTTTTGCGAGTTTAGCTTTTAAAGTGCCATTGCATCGTTCTACGATGCCTCCGCTTTGGGGATGGTATTTACAATAATGGTGCACATTAATTTGGAGCCAGGTGGTTAATTCATTTATAACGGAGTTCACA
Source organism: Erpetoichthys calabaricus (assembly GCF_900747795.2). Taxonomy (NCBI): domain Eukaryota; kingdom Metazoa; phylum Chordata; class Cladistia; order Polypteriformes; family Polypteridae; genus Erpetoichthys; species Erpetoichthys calabaricus. The sequence goes on along the minus strand of NC_041397.2, from coordinate 47,738,229 downwards.
AAATGAGTGCCATTATCTGTTTGTAACTTTTGAGGGATACCCCATCTTGGAATAATCTCTTTAATTAGTGCTTTAGCTACTGTTTTGGCATCGTTGTGTTTTGAAGGGAAAGCCTCTACCCATCGGGAGAACACATCGACAATCACAAGACAATATCGGTACCCTTTAGACGGGGTTAGTTCAATGAAATCCATTTGGAGGTGTTCAAACGGACCCATTGGATTAGGGGTAACGGCGGGACTTACCTGGGTACCCTTTCCCACATTAAACTTTTGACATATTGCACAGCGTCTGCAAAATTGCTCTGCATATGTAGAGAAACCTACAGCTTCCCAATGTTTTTCAACATCTCGAACCATGGCATCTCTTCCTGCGTGATCAAGGCCATGGGCGATTTTTGCCATTCCTGGGAAAGAGACTTTTGGGAGAAAAGGTTTGTTAGTGTGTTTATGAGTCCAGACTCCATCAGAGAGGGACCCTTCTTTGGACCATTTTCTCCTTTCGATATCCGTGGCTGCACTCTGTAAAGAAATAATTTGATTATCAGGGTCCTGGTCATTTCTCTGTTGGAATAAAGAAATTGGAGTGTTATTATATGCAGCCTCTTTAGCAAAGTGGTCAGCTAATTCATTTCCTTTGCTAACAGGATCTTGTTTTCCTGTGTGAGCTTGACATTTAACTATCGCTAGCTTCGATGGTTTGGTTATAGCTTCTAAAAGGGATTCGATCAATTTCTGATGTTGAATGGGTTTGCCAGTACTGGTCTTAAATCCCCTTAGTTTCCATAGTGCTCCATGATCATGGCAGACTCCAAAAGCATACCTGGAATCCGTATAAATTGTTACGATCTTCCCTTCGGACAGCTGACATGCTCGAGTGAGTGCTACGAGTTCAGCTGCTTGTGCACTTAAGCTTGATGAAATTCCATTTGCTTCCAGCAGGCGGTCCCCTTGGACCACTGCGTAACTGGTTGAGGGTGCTCCATTTTTCAATCGCAAGGAACATCCATCCACAAAAATCATTTCTCCAGTTTCTAAAGGTGTTTCCTGTAGATCTACTCTAGGTTTTACAACCATTGCTATTTCGTCATGGCAATTATGTGGTTCTCCTTCGTTGTTAGTTGGGAGAAGAGTGGCTGGATTTAAAGTGGAGCATCTTTCAATTGTAACATTTGACAAAGTACAGAGTACATTCTGATAGTGTATTGCCCTAGCAGTAGTGAGATGTGAAGTTTTGGCTTGTACTAGGATAGAATGTACAGCGTGAGGCACTTTAACTGTTAGGGGGCTCATGAGAACTACATCCGTGCTTGCTAATACAGCTTCTGTTGTTGCAGCCACAGCACGAAGACACGGAGGAAGTGCTGCGGCCACTGGATCCAGTTTTTTAGAAAAATAAGCCACCGGTCTTTGTTTATCTCCATGTTGTTGCGTCAGTACTGCATTCATAAATCCCTGCTTTTCGTCCACGAACAAAGTGAATGGACGAGAATGATCAGGCAAACCTAGCGCGGGCGCAGATAGAAGAGAAGCTTTGAGGTCACAGAGAGCCTTCTCAGCCAGTTCATTCCATTGGACCTGGCCAGAAAGGGGAATGCCAGGAGTATTAGCCAATTGTTGCAACGGCTGTGCTCTTTCAGTAAAATTTAGAACCCACTGTCTGCAATAGCCCAGAATACCTAAAACAGACATAACCTGTTGTTTTGTGACCGGTCTAGGAAGATTTTGGAAGGCTGTAATGCGATCGCTAGAGAGAGCTCTTGTTCCACACGTAATGTCATGTTAGCAGTTATGTTGACAAAATTTTAGGGTTTAGGCATGGTTTAACCCATAATCAAATTAATGTGTCTTATCTTTCACCTGACATAATAAATAAGCCACAAAGTTCAGAGAAATATTTAATTGAAACTAGGGGACTCTGCCCCCTGCTCGCTTCGCTTGCCAACCCCCTGAGCGGCGCTACATGCTAGCCACTTTGCTTCTCTGCCACTCGTATATGGGGACGCAGATGTACAATTTAAATAGATTGTTATTTTCATGGGAATTGTTACATATGCATAATAGACCTAACTATTTTACATTACAGTGAGTAACTGACCATAGTAACAAATAGTAAAATATAATAAATTGAAAGAAAATTATGTTTCATGTTGTGATAGAGGTATTTGTTGCGTTATACGTTTTTGTTCTGTTTGTCTTTGAAATTAACATGCAAATCCTTTTTAAACTTACACTTTTACTGTAAAACTTCAGCAAAAACAATATTTGGAATTAACTTTTCGTCAATATCGCATTGAATTTTGATTCCGTGTTTGGAGTTACATCGTGACAACACAATGTATAACTGCCCGTGAGTGAATATTGTTTCTTTCTCCATCCATCCATTTTCCAACCCGCTGAATCCGAACACAGGGTCACGGGGGTCTGCTGGAGCCAATCCCAGCCAACACAGGGCACAAGGCAGGGAACCAATCCTGGGCAGGGTGCCAACCCACCGCAGTTGTTTCTTTCTCTCTAATAAATAAACCGACTTTTTCGTTTGTTTGTCCCTGTGATTTGTTAATTGTCATAGTAAAAGCTATTCTAATGGGAATCTGTTAATACGAATGACATATCAAAGTCTCCTTTGGTGTCTGTTATCTGCGGAAGATTGTACTACATTACCTTTCTTGTTGCCTGTTAAAATTTTACATGTCAGAATTGTTCAACCAATTTTGAATACAACTATCTTGTCGTATTGCATAGCCCATCACTCATACATAATTTACGCAATAACATTACGATACATCCATCTTTCAACAGTAATTCAGCTGGTGGAAGACCGGACGGTGTTAACGTTTTTAGATATTCTACGGGATATTGTAAGTTGATGTTTTCATCTTCCACAACATCACCACCAACTGTTTCCGCATAGTCTACTGATACGCATTTAACCAATTTGCTATGTAACTGATCAACAATTTTCACTGTAATTCATTTGACTTCATTGTTTCTTGGTGCTAGGATTGCCCGTGTACTAATTTCTTCTGTTGATAACACTTTGGGATGAAATTCTTCAATTAGATTTGGACATAATAAATTTTCTTTTATTGGGAACTTAAAGTGAGGAATACATAAAAGTTTATAAGAGCTGAGAGCGCAGGAACTGTGTCTGACAAAAGAATTCTCACAAATGAGAGGTGAGGGGACCGTGGGCCGTTAACCTGAAATGTGTTGAGAGGAGGGCGGATCTTGAAAAAATCTCTTGGCAATAGTCTCATCTCGTGGGACTTGAGAAAATCTCTTGGCTATAGTCTAGTCTCGTCTCGTTCAAGATTTTCTTTTATAATAGAGAGATATCTTTAACTGCACTTTACCGTGAAATGTGGATAAAATTTAAGACAAAAGATTTCTGCAACGGGGAGACAGTTCAGCCTTGTGCAGACTTTTCTGCATTCTCAAACTCATTTAATCCAATTCCTGGAGCCTTTCTCAGCACCCTCAAGAACTATTACATATCAAAGGCCATTTGTACTTGCACACAAACTCGCACAACTGCCAGTTAACCTAATATATGCATTTTTGGAATTTGGAAGGTCACTCCAGACTAATACAGGGAGAATGTGCAGGTTTCCCACAGTCAGCGACCAGATTCAGGATTCATGAGCCAGCAGAACTAACCTGTGCATCACCATGCTACCCTTCAGTCCAGCATTGCCCAGGTTTTTTCTCAAGCGCTAGTCATGGTACAGTCACTGCCAGTAATTAAAGCACCTATCTGGTCTATCCTGCTCTTTGATTCTCTTTATAAATTTTCAATAGATTCTCAAGCATGAAGAAGCTTAAGATTATTAAATTACTCCTTTCAATGAGGATACAGTAATTAGGAATGCCATTGTCACATTTAAAGAACTGCAAGCTGTAAGATATTTAGATTTTTAACCTGTGTAATCTTCAATTTACAGACTACCTAAATGCGTTATACAAAGATGATGTCAAACATTTATATAAGAAGCTGAAGGATGTTGCAGACAAAGCAGTATCTGCAAGTGGGTACTCAGAAGTCAACCTCAGCAAGTTGTTCCAGTCATTTGTTGCAATGAAGTAATTGTTTGGCACGAGGAGCAGTCTTGTCGACAGCAGCAAGATTTTGGGAGTAGCTACGGAAAAGCATGTGCATTTCTCCATCAGGAACCGTCATCTGAACACACACAGATGGCACTCCTCTTTGTGTTCCTACACAGAGTATTAGTTACATTTGAACTTTCAGACTGTAACTTTTTTTTTTTTTTAGTAATTTGCTAATTAAACTGTATTGTCTGTTGATGCTTTTATTTTTATTCTTTATGGGGACAAGTGGTGTATGTTTTGTTTTAGATTTGTCTCTGAACTAAACAAGATATGGTTTTGTTACTTTTCTAATATGCTCGACTGTACATGGTAGGTCTAGTGTCCTGAAGAGATAAAGTAGAGTTCCTCTGTCTGTGAAATTCCTGACAGAATGCTCTTCATATTGAATGTGATTTCATACCTTCAGTAATAATTTTGTAGTCAGATTTAGTGAACTAAATAAACATGGATAGTCCAAAAATAAAACCAGTGTTTTTAAATAATAAAAGTTAAAGATGTGAAATATAAGCAAAATAAGTAGATTGGCTGCGTGTGACAAATGCGTAGCATGTTATCAATTTTTTCTAATATGAATGCCTTTTTTCTAATATGAATACCTGTTCTCGTTGCCAGCCAGTTGCTTTTCTTTTTAAAGCTCAGATGTTGTTCATTAATTGTTGAGGTCTCTTAACTGTTTGATATTCTGTTTCTATTCTTGTCGATGAGGAAGTTTTACCCTCAGTAATATTAAACCTTGTCAACTTTAATCTACAGTGGTTACTATGTAAATGTTATTATAGTAAAAAAAAATGTATGATCTGCATATCATTTGGGTGTTTTTGTACATTTCAGTACGTTGACCTTTTTAATGCATTGCCATAATTATATTGTATTGATCATGAAATAAACTTAAATAAATATTTGAATTAAAAAAAAACAAATCAATACTCAAGGACTGGATATCTGATTCTGCTTATTTCCAGGAAGGTAAGTAGCAGTAAGGATGTGAACGACAAAAGACCTTCTCAACAGTTCATTCCAGCTGACATCCTGTCCAGTGCAGGTTCCTGCCTTGTGACCACTGCTAGCCTCCATGACAATGAACTGGATTAATAAGCAAGTTCAAAAATGGAAGGGTGAATGATTCTAGTTATTCGGAAAGTGAAGCACACCTTGCCTAGTATGTGCTGGTTTGCCAAAACCAATGCAGTCTCACCTCTCTGGCTTTGTCTCCAAACCATCCAACCTGAGCTGACCCTCTAATGTACTCATTTCTAATCTTGTCTATCCTCATCACATCCAATGCAAATTTTAATATCTTTAACTCTGTCACCTCTAGCTGTGTCTCCTGTCGTTTTCGTTAGTGCCACAGTCTCCAACCTATATTACATAGCTGGTCTGACTACCGTCTTGTAGACGTTCCCTGTCACATTCTTGCTGGTACCCATCTGTCACAAATCACTCCTGACACACTCCTCTACCCTGCCTGTACTCTCATCTTCACCTCTCTTCCACGCTCCCAATTAGTCTGTACTTTTGATCCCAAGTATTTAAACTCATCCACATTCACCAAAACTACTCCCTTCATCCTCACCATTCCTCTAACCTACCTCTGTCATGTATTCTGTCTTGGTGCCACTGACCTTCATTCCTCTCCTCTCAAAAGCATATCTCCACCTCTCCAAGGTCTCCTCAATCTGCTCCTTTTTCTCGTTAGAGATCACAATGTCATCTGCAAACATCATAGTCCACGGGTAATCTTGTCTAATCTCATCTGTCAACCTGTTCGTCACCATTGCAAATATGTAAGGGCTCGGAGCCAATACCTGATGTAATCCCACCTCAACCTTAAACACATCCGTCACTCCTACGACAGACCTCACCACTGCCACACTTCCCTCATACATATCCTTATACCATTGTTAGATACTTCTCTGCCACTCCTGACTTCCTCATACAATACCACAACTCCCCTCGAGGCACCCTGTCACATGCTTTCTCCAGGTCCAGAAAGACACAATGCAACTCCTTTGGCCCTCTCTATATTTCTCCATCAACACCCTCAAAGCAAATATTGCATCTTTGGTGTTCTTTCCTGGCATGAAACTCTTAAATACTACTCACTAATCATCACCTCCCTTCTTAATCTAGCTTCCACTACTCTTTGCCATAACTTCATGCTGTGGCTCATCATTTTTTTTCTCACTGTAGTTACTATAGTTCTGCACATCACCCTTATTCTTAAAAATCAGTACCAGTACACTTCTTTTCCATTCCTCAGGCATCCTCTCATTTTCCAATATTGCATTAAACAATCTGGTTTAAAAACTCCACTGCCATCTCTCCTAAACACCCGTGTTTCCACAAGTATGTAATCTGGACCAATAACCTTGCCAATCTTCATCCTTTTCATAGCTGCCCTTATTTTCTCCTTGCTAATATCTTTGCTCTTCCTCATTCACTATCTCCACTTCAACCTTCTCTCTCTCATTATTTATATATTCAGCCTCTCAAAGTACTCTTTCCATCTGCTCAACACACTCTCCTCGCCTGTATGTTTCCATCTTTATCCTTTATGACCCTAACCTGCTGCACATCTTTCCCATCTTGGTCCCTCTGTCTAGCCCAGGGGTGTCGAACTCCAGTCCTGGAGGGCCTTAGTGGCTGCAGCTTTTCATTCTAACCCTTTTCCTAATCAGTGACCAGTTTTCACTGCCAATTAACTTAATTTCCCTTCATTTTAATAGCCCTGTTTTTAAGGATTCTGCCATCTGAATTGATTATTTAATTCATTAAATGGCAGCCAAATAGAAATGAGACGTGAAACGAGCCAACAGATGACCAGATGAATTGGAACATCAAACTCCAATCAATTTCACTCCAACCAGTTCCTTAATGAGGAGCCAATTCTTGTTGTTAATTAAACTCGTTATTTAATTCCATAGCTTGTTGCTGCTCTCAATCTGCCGCAGCAGACATTTCCCAAACTGTTATTTTTCTGTTTTTTCTAAGAACACAGTCAAAATGTTTTGGTGACCTGAGTAGATTAACCTTACTGAGACCTTTACCTTTCTTTATTTTCAGACACTGTGGTTAGCTGGTCACACTGTGTCTTGTTTTGCATCTCGTTATCGTTAGGCTGCTAATTAAGGGAAAAGAAACAAATAGGAGGTCCAAGTCAAGTTAATTAAAACTAAGGCAAAAGAAGTTAATTAGCAGCAAAAACTTTTTTAACTAATTAAGAAGATGGTTAGAATGAAAACCTGCAGCCACAGGACCGGAGTTCGACACCCTTGGTCTAGCCAATCAGTACAGGTCCTTTTCTCCCTCCTTAGTGTCCAACCTCTCATACAACTCATCCTACGCCTTTTCGTAAGCCTTCGCCACCTCTCTCTTCACCTTGCGCCTTATCTCCTTGTACTCCTGTCTATTTTCTGCATCTCTCTGAGTATCCCACTTCTTCTTTGCCAACCTGTTCATCTGTATACTTCCCTGTACTCCCCAATTCTACCACCAGGTTTCTTTGTTCCTCTATTCAGATATCATACCAAGCACCTTTCTTGCTGTCACCCTTACTATTTCTGCTGTAGTTGCCCAGCTATCTGGAACTCTTCACTGCCTCCTAGTGCCTGTTTTTACCTCCTCCTTGTTCTCTACCTTACAGTCCTCCTTTTTTTAACTTCCACCACTTCATTCCTTGGCTCTGCCCTCATTCTCCTTTTCTTCTTGATACTCCAACATCATCCTACAGTCCACCATCCAGTGCTGCTTAACTACACTTTCCCCTGCCACCACTTTGCAGTCATCAATCTCCTTCAGACTGATCCTCCTGCATAGGGTACAATCCACCTGTGTGCATCTTCCTCCACTCTTGTACATCACCCTGTGTTCCTCCCTCTTCTTAAAATATGTATTTACCACAGCCATGCCCATCCTTTTTGAAAAAGCCACTACCATCTGACCTTCATTCCTCTCCTTGACACCATACCTACCCATCACCTCATCCCCTCTGTTCCCTTTACCAACATATCCATTGAAATCCGCTCCATTCTCCACTCTCTCTCCCTTGGGTACACTCTCCACCACTTCATCCAACTCACTCCAGAAATCTTCTTTCTCATCCATTTGCACACCCTCCTTGTGGGGCATATGCACTAACAACTTTAATCATCACATCTTCAGTTTCCAGTTTCATAATCAACATTCTGTCCAACACTCTTTTCACCTCAAACGCTCTTGATATACTGTTCCTTCAGGATAAACTTTGCCGCATTTCTCCTTCCATCCACACCATGGTAAAGTAATTTGAACCTGCCTCTGATGCACCTGGCCTTACTCACCTTCCATCTGGTCTCTTGTATGCACAATATATCATCCTTCTCTCCATCATGTCAGTTACCTCTCTCCCTTTACCAGTCATACTGCCAATATTCACAGTTCCTACCCTCCCTTCCACTCTCCTAATCCTCTTCTCCTCCTGCCTCTGAACACACTTTCCCCCTCTACTTCTCCTTTGGCCAACAGTAGCCCAATTTCCCCTAGCACCCTGTTAGCTAACAGTAATGGTGCCGGTCGTTGTTAACCCAGGCCTCAATTGATCTGGCAAAATCCTGATGTAACCAACTCCTTTTATCCGGGCTTTGGGACTGGCACAAAGAAACACACTGGTTTGTGCATTCCCTATGGCTGGGTTCTTACATTTAGCCCATATATAAATGAAATTCCCATGGCTGATTGTGTAAAAATCTCTGCTTACTACCCAGGAAGTTTAGTACAGTGGTGCCTCGTACCTGGAACTATTCAAATATTCAAGAGTTTGAGAGCTAAATTCAAGATAAATATGATCCAGAGTTCAAACGATGCCTCTACGTTCAAACTATGCACACAGTGAAAAAAAATGCAGCAACAGATGGTGCTTACACAGTGAGGGTAAATGTCATTTGCTGTGTGCCCAAGTCGTCTCTCACTACGAAAGCATCTCTTTCATGTTACTCGTGTTTTCAGTTCTTTTTCTCATTTTATTTTTGTTGTTTTTGGATATTTCTATCAACCATGGCATCCAAGAAGAGTGTGGAAGCAACAATGCCTAAAAGGAAGGTTGTAGTATTGACGATTGAGGTGAACAAGGAACTTACCGCAAAATACAGTTATTTGGCATGTTTATGGAAGATGACTCCGCTTCTAAACAGTAACCTTTCTCTGAAACAGCCACAAGGGACATCACCACTCCTCATTTACTTACTGTACTTAAGCCCCCCAGCAATGTTCATTCACGGCTGTCTGTCTTTGGCCATCATCTCCAGTATTCCCCAATTATAGTTCATATCTTTCATCTCGTCCTCCACTGTTCATCGCCAGGTTGTACTTGGTTTCCCACGTTTTCTATGTCCTTCTGGTGTCTAGTGGAGTACTATTTTAATGATGGTATCAACGACACTTCTCATCACATGGCCCAACCACTTACAGCACCTCTTCATTATGATAATACCATTGTCCTCTTGTTGACATTGGAGGAAGCGGTCACAGTTGGAGATCTTTCTGGGACAGAAAAAACCCAATATCTTCTTCAGACTTATGGTGACTTTAGGTCATTTGTTGGCATGCGTCAGCAATCTGACCAATACAACTGTGTAGAAAGGACACAACGCTTACACAGTTTTAATTTGGTGTGGATGCTTTATTTGGATGACTTCCACACAATTTCCATGGTCCTGAAGGCATTCCTTGCTTTTCCCATTCTGCTTTTTATGTCCTCACCTGTCTTACCATCGTGGCGGATGACACTGCCTAGCTAGTTGAAATTCTCTATCCTGGGTAGGTCAGCACCATATACTTTGATTGGTGTAGGGAATTCGACGTTCAGCGTCATGACCTCTGTTTTCTTTTGATTGACTGATTGATTGGTATATACTTTATTAATCCCCAAGGGGAACTTCACATACTCCAGCAGCAGCATACTGATAAAAACAATATTAATTAAAGAGCAATAAAAGCTCAGTGCAAGTTAAAAAGTGCAAGTGTGGGGGAGGAACGATCTCCTCAGTCTGTCAGTGGAACAGGAGAGTGACAGCAGTCTGTCGCTGAAGCTGCTCCTCTGTCTGGAGATGATACTGTTTAGTGGATGCAGTGGATTCTCCATAATTGATAGGAGCCTGCTGAGCGCCCACCGCTCTGCCACAGATGTCAAACTGTCCAGCTCCATGCCTACAATAGAGCCTGCCTTCCTCACCAGTTTGTGCAGGCGTGAGGCATCCCTCTTCTTAATGCTGCCTCCCCAACACATCACCGCGTAGAAGAGGGTGCTCACCACAACTGTCTGATAGAACATCAGCAGCCTCTTATTGCAGATGTTGAAGGACACCAGCCTTCTAAGGAAGTATAGCCGGCTCTGTCCTCTCTTGCACAAAGCATTAGTATTGGCAGTCCAGTCCAGTTTATCATCCAGCTGCACTCCCAGGTATTTATAGATCTTTTCTTTTGGCTCACTCTCAGTCCCACCTGACTTCCAATGAGTCATAGTTATTCAGTGTTTTCTTGCATGTGTTGATGTGTGTGTGGGACAGCAAGGCAAGATCATCTGCAAAGTCAAGGTCTTCTAAGAGAGTCCATCTGATACCCCTCTAAGCATCTTCCATTGTTGAAAAGCATGGCAGACATCATTCAGCCCTGTCTTGACTTCAAATGATCTTCCTCCCTAAGGTAGAGTAAATGCAATTTTCATTTTATTATACTGTATGTACATATTTGTAAAATTGTTTTCATGTTTTAATTTATTTATGGCTTTTAATTGTGTCACTTTTACTTTAAATTATGTGTATTTGCTGTGTAAGTTTATTGAAATGAGTATTGTTTAGGGTCTGGGAACGAATTAATTCTCTTTCTAATGGGGAAAATTGATTCGGACTTAACAATTCTGAGTTCAAACGGTCTCCTGAAACGAATTAACTTTGAAGTACGAGGCACCACTGTATTTGGGATGGATTGAGTAATTTTACATGGATTATAATTTTATGTCACAATGATTCATAAGAATTCTTTTATTTAATTCTTTCTTTAATAAAAAAGTATAGCCAAAAAAAAAATTACACTCGGGAGTGGTAGAAAGATATGGTAGAAGTCTCATGGACAACAACATGAAATGTTAATATCCAAAATGATACTGAAAATTAGAAATTTCTTGAAAGTAGCATAAGGGTAAATAAGTATTAAGCAGTAAAATTTTTAAGGTCATGTCAAAAAGCTTGTCATTTGTGCCAATTTGTGTTATTACAGATTAATATTAATATTTCTTAGTATGCCTAGCTAATTGGATGATTTGTTTGAGATCACGGACTTCAGAAGTTATGAAGTAGGCACACTCTGGGAGATCACAAGCCTGCCAACAGATGACAGAATGAAGATAACTATTTAATAAAGAAAACGTTTTTCTGCTCTTTTGTCTTTTTTGAATAAGCTGAAGAGGAAACAGCACTCTACTGTGTCACCATGGCCATTATTTGGCAGTTTGTATTGAACATAGTATGCACTTTACTTTCCTTTGACCCGCTGAGGGAGAGGATGGGATATTTCACTCTTTCACCATTAGATGAAGAACAAAACTCCCATGGAACTAGCATCCCCTTCTGAATTCAGTGGTCCCTTTGTTGTTCCTGAGGTGATAAAAACCAAACCTGAAACTGGCCTTAGCATGGATGAGATATTGCGAGCTCAAATCCTTTTAGATCTGTAATACTTAATGGAACAAGAAAGCCCTGATCTAGACCAGATTAGAACAAATGTCTTAAACTTCTTGGATCGTTTCTTGAGCTGATCAGCTCCTTGATCACATATGGCAGCAAGAAAATACATAATGTGCTTGTTACAATGAAGCAACTTATCAGACTGCCATAGGAGAGGTAGTCAGGGATTTTGACAGCTGCCGCGGAATCACTTTCTTGCATCTTTATGAGATGGTACTCTGCATAAAAATATCCTTGCCTCTGAGAACTGTGCTCAATGGAAATCTTTGTGAGAAATCATTTCTTTTCTAGCCTGACGCATGCTGTAGTGCACACGTGTGCAGACTATAAAATATAACTGACCAGCAGGTACCACAAGAGCAAGAGGTCAACTTTGTACACTTCAAACAAACATCTGGCTTATTTCATTTTCATTATTGACTGAAAGACTTGGACCATTTAACAAGTACCTGGAGTGACTGGTGGTAAGGAAGCAGTTGGGAGCAGGAAGAAATGTTGGGGTGCCACTCTGATGACCCCATTTAACTGTAACAAAGAAATGGAATGGAAAAGCAAAATGAGGGTGTATTACGCAACTGAGAAGATGCTGATTCAAAATCAGCCAGTGTTGCTTTCACCTCTGGCTTCTCTCTTGACTTTGTAGCTTTTAGCAGACTCGGGTCCTGGTCAGTAATAAGACGCCACCTTTCTGGGTAGGTCGCATTATATGGCGGAGTGACCGGAAAGGACAGAGCTTGCTCTGGATGTCATGGCCAGGTGGAAGTGCCAATCACTGGGGGTCTTCTCTGGGCTGTTGAGAAAGGAGAGGATACCCTCAGCAACAGGTTGTAGTGCTTATCTCAGGCGAGCTTGTTATGGAACCCCGAATGCCCATGTGTGACATGGGTAATTTTATGAATATTATGATGGACTAGGGCTGCCCACCGTCCTCATTTTCCCGGACATGTCCTGGACTGTCCAGGAGGAATTTATAAAATTTTGAAAATGTCCGGAAATGTGTCATTCATCTGATATGCAGTGTAAGCTGATATTAAACAAAGCTAAGTTATTTCTCCTAAGTTATTTCTTACCGCCATATCAATAGTGAGGGGTATCACCTTTTATGTTATATCTATATAGATTTGGTTTAAGTCTTTTTCTTCCTTCGGTTGCTCCCGTTAGGGGTTGTCACAGTGGATCATCTTCTTCCATATCTTTCTGTCCACTGCATCTTGCTCTGTCACACCCATCATCTGCATGTCCTCTCTCAACACATCCATAAACCTTCTCTTAGGCCTTCCTCTTTTCCTCTTCCCTGGCAGCTCTATCCTTAGCATCCTTCTCCCAATATACCCAGCATCTCTTCTCTGCACATGTCCAAACCAACGCAATCTCGCTTCTCTGACTTTGTCTCCCAACCGTCCAACTTGAGCTGACCCTCTAATGTCCTCATTTCTAATCCTATCCATCCTCGTCACACCCAATGCAAATCTTATCATCTTTAACTCTGCTACCTCCAGCTCTGTCTCCTGCTTTCTGGTCAGTGCCACCGTCTCCAACCCATATAATATATAGCTGGTCTCACTACCGTCCTGTAGACCTTCTCTTTCACTCTTGCTGATACCCGTCTGTCACAAATTACTCCTGACACTCTTCTCCACCCATTCCACCCTGCCTGCACTCTCTTTTTCACCTCTCTTCGAGATTTGGTTTAAGTAACATGCTGCAATTACAAAAGAATGCATTCCCAGGGACCTAGTGGTCTGCTAACATTGACTCACTCCACTCTCCATTTGGGTGATGTCCTGGTGGAACCTCTCCCAATGTTCATTTGAGGTCACTCCCATGTTCTCCCAAATGAGAGTGTAGGAAAGGGTAGGTATGAACTGAGAAGCTTCTCAACTAGTTCATCGTAGTCTTCTGCCTTTTTGTGTGTTTGTTTACCGTTTGCTTACCTGTGACCTGGTCAAGACAATGGATGGATCAACGCGACCTTTTATGTTTCTGTACAAAGCACATAACCAACTACTTTTGCTCTTCTGAACCAGAAAATGTCATCTTTCTAACCGTCTAAAGATAAATTTCTGGCTATTTTGAAGGAATAAGGAGGAGGAGGAGGTTGGGAGTGTGCGATGATTACAGTGTGTTGCTGCACCCACCACACAACGAACCACCTGGATTGGGACCTGAGTGAAGCACCTCAGCACCACACTGGAACAGTGTGAGGTTATTACAGTGGCTGGAGTGCCAATCCTGCAACCAACCCCCAAGTTTTCCCTGTAAGTTGGAGGACCTGCTTGCAGGTTAACATCAGACCAGGATGGAGCAATGCAGGCTAAGGGTCTTGCTCAAGGGCCCAACAGAGTGGAATCACTTCTGGTGTTTACGGGATTTGAACTGGCAACCTTACGATCACCGGTGCAGATTCCTAGCTGCAGAGCCACCGCTGTCTATTTTTCAGCTCAAAATATACTTCCAATAGTATTTTGAATAGTATTTTATACTTATGCAATGAAACAAATGTACCTTATCTTTAAAAAAGAAAAAAAAAACTTTCTCTACTGAATCTGATATCTCACTGAAACAGTCCGTGGTCGAGAAATTCGTGTCAGCAAACCTAACTCTTTAAAATACACCAATTTTTATTTAATGCGTTGTGAGTGCACACCAGTGTAATTTGCCATCAGGAAAATGAAGGAAAGACTGAGATTCTATATTGCTACTGCATTTTAGTTCACACACAAAACTCGATTCATTTATTTTCCAAACCTGCTTCAGCACAAGTTGCTGGCATTCGCCGTGGTCAAGGTGGAGACCTCCTGGTGGATGCGCCGATCTGTCACACTGTTCACACCCTCAGACAAGGCCGGTTTAGTGTTGCCAGTCTGTTTAGGAAGTGTGAAGGATACAGACGGGATTTGATCCACAACCTCAGTGTTAATCGCAGTTCCACTTGTAATCAGTAAACGGCATAAACAAATTACAAAAGATACTTTGTGTTTAACTATTACAAAATCAAAGTCCCCACTACTTCTGCCTCCCCTCTGTGGTCTTAAATCCAATAAATCAACTCAACTAAACCAGTCGTTTAATGCGCCTGTAGATAAAGCCGAACACTTCTGTAATGTTTGTGGATCTCACTCTGGAAAGATCCACACGAAATTGTGAATAATTAATATTTAGGACAAATGTGCACTTTTAGGAAACATGGACAGTCGATTTGATTTCATAACGTTGATCAGGCGTGTTCTCGTCCACTTCTTGTAATTGTGATCAGGGTGAAGTGCAGAGTGAGCTGGCAGGGAAGAGAAAAGCACCTCTGAACACGACACCAGTTCCATTTAGGCTTGCTGGTCAACCTGCTGGTGTTGGTTTAGTCTGTGGTGGAAACGTAACATGCATGGAAACTCCACATTGAAGGTACCAGGAGTCGAATGGGTGTTGTGAGGTAGCGGCACTGCAGTATCTTCAATGAGAATGTGTTCAGCAGTGCAAATGTCTAATCAGCCAATCACATGACAGCAACTCAATGCATGTAGGCATTATGTCAAGTCAAGACGACCTACTGAAGTTTAAACCGAGTGTCAGAATGGGGAAGAAAGGGGATTGAAGTGACTTTGAACATGATGTGGTTGTTGGTGCCAGGCAGGCTGGTCTGAGATGTTCACGCACAGCCATCTGTAGAGATTACAGAGAAAATATCCAGTGAGCACCAGTTCCTTGGGTAAAAATGCCTTGGTGATTCCAGAGGTCAGAGGAGAATGGGCAGACTGGTTCAGGCTGATAGAAAGGCAACAGTAACTCAAATAATCACTCATTACAACCGAGGTATGCAGAAGAGCATCTCTGAATGCACAGCATGTCGGACCTTGAAGAAGATGGGCTACAGTAGCAGGAGCCCTCACCGGGTGCCACTCCTGTCAGCTAAGAACAGGCAACTGAGGCCGCGATTCACACGGGATCACCAGAATTGGACAACAGAACATTGCCTGCTCTGCTGAGTCTCAATTTCTGCAGCAACATTTGGATAGTAGGGTCAGAATTTGGCATCAACAACATGAAAGCATGGATCCATTCTGCCTTGTATCAACAGTTCAAGCTAGAGGTGGTGGTGGTGTAATGGTATGGGTGCTATTTCCTTGGCCCACTTTGGGCCCCTTAGTACCAACTGAGCATTGTTTAAATGCCAAAGCCTACCTGAGTATTGTTGCTAACCATATCCATCCCTTTATGACCACAGTTTCCCAATCTTGTGATGGCTACTTCCAGCAGGATAATGTGCCATATCACAAAGCTCAAATCATCTCAAACTGGCTTCTTGAACATGACGATGAGTTCAGTGTACTCAAATGGCTTCCACAGTCACCCAATCTCAATCCAATAGAGCACCTTTAGGATGTGGTGGAACGGGAGATTCACATCATGGATGTGCAGCATCTGCATGATGATATCATGTCAATATGGAACATAATCCTTGGGGAATGTTTCCAGCACCTTGTTGAATCTATGACATGAAGAATTATGACAGTTCTGAAGGCAAAAAGGGGGTCCGACCCATTACTAGCAAGGAGTACCTAATAAAGTGGGTGGTGAGTGTATGTGGATATCTCATTATTAATGATAAGTGAGTTCTCCTCTCTTTGTGTTTTTTATTTTATTTTTTTAAAGATATCCTCATGCTGTTGCCTCACCTGTCTTTCTCTTGGGCAGAGGTTGAATTATGGTTTGTTAAGTTTGACATGATTGTATGGAATGTTGTTTTCTTCAAATAATATCAATAAAATTAAATTAAAAAAAGATAAGGTGAGCCATTTCTTGGCCCAATGGTCACATTTTTTCTTTGATTTTGATGTTAATCCTCAAGCTTCTCTCCACGCTGACCCCCAGCTTTGGTGTGGTTGCCATTGACTTGTTAACACACGTTAATCCTGAAATGTTGATGTCATTTCCATTCCCTGCATTGCATTCGTTAACTGTTTTAACCTTGGCCCGCGGCTGTGGTGCCAACTGCGGCCAGTTTCCTTTGGGCCGTAACGCTTCTGCTACTCACCTCGCCTGCATGTCGTGCCGCTTGTCCATAAATGGTCAGTGCACGTGTCTGAGGAGCTGCCTTCTGAAACAGATGCTACACATTTGCAACTTCATTTCTTTTGGTCCTGCATACCAGATCACATTCCAGTGTCTTTATGAGAACTGGCCGCTTATCTTATGGTGTTAATCATATGAGCGTCAGCCCCGCCGAAAGATTAGCTTCATGGGGTGCCGATTTGACAGCAGAATGCGGCACACATGTGTGAGCTTCATCTAAGTTACAGGCCACCAACACCTACTGCCTTCCTATGTTACTGCTACCAGGGTTCGGATATAAAAATACTTCTAGGTTTGACATAACATTACAGCTGAGAAAACAAAAGTCATCTATTGATGGCTTACCTTTAGGATTAGATTTCTGTCGCTGCCACTGTCCATGCCAGCAAAATCTACAGCTGGGTTGTGGAATCTCTGGCAGGGCAGGCCGATCCAATCTTTATGATCTTTGACTTGAAGTAAAAACAATGAGGAGCAGCTTAGCAACTACAATGGCTTTAAAACTGCAAGTAAACAGATATGATGGATGAGCCGCACAAATCAAGCTGCAACGGCTTCTGAGAGGAAACTTGAAAATCGGCTTAGCATAACTTGTATTGAAAAATGTGGCCTGATTTTATTTCAGATTATGTTCAGACAAAGTCGCAGGTGTAATCTCTACGTATTTCGTGTTTGTTCTTATGACAAAAGCTTCCCAGGCAGAACATATTGAATTTAGGAGCTGTTGGATTATACTTTAGAGTGTTTTACTGTGCATAGTCCACGGTAACTTCAATTTTATTCTTGCCGTAATAAACTGGATGAGTTTATCTTCCTGCTACCTCCTCTAAAGATTTGAACTTCCGACCATACAACCCAAAGAAACGTACGATCACAGCTCTACGTGGTCAGGCTGCAAATGTATTTAAGTGGGTTTGTGGCTGTCCCATGGTGGGCTGATGTTCCTGCCCAAGGCTGGATGCCACCAGCTCGAGATCTGCAGAAGTACTCAATCCCCTTGAAAGTCTTCCACATTTTCTGCATGGCAAAAGATTTGTAAATGTTTATCCATTCTGAATTTTTAATGTGAACGTATGGGACAACTGTAACTTCAAGCAGGGCCCACTGAATCCAGCTTGATTTTATTTTTAATGGTCAAATTTTTAACAATTTTTTATTTTCTTGCAAATTCAAAATATCCAAAATGACTAACCTTTGTTGACATTTTATTGGCTTATGATCCTTTAGCAGTGTATTGAATATAATAATAATAATTCATTACATTTATATAGCGCTTTTCTCAGTGCTCAAAGCGCTATCCACACAGGGAGGAACCGGGAAGCGAACCCACATCACCATTATACATAAAAAACAAACTTTTTAAACGTAACAAACACACAGTACTTGTTACCAGTGTAAGTCTAATGTGTGTGAAGCCAGCCCTGACTCGGACAGGTTGTGCACCCAGCACACGGTTTATTTACAGTACACAAATCACCAACACACAACACAATCCTGTCTCGTCTCTGCTCTGCCGCCAGTCCATCCGCCTCCACTCCTCCTCAGGCTTTGTCCTCTTCCTCCCGACTCTGGCCGATGAATGGTGGTCATTGACTCCCTTTATAGGTGCACCTGGAAGGACTCAAGGATATGGCGAAAGTGTGGCCAAATAGGGTCCTGAAAATGTCCATGTGCCCCCTGGTGGTGGTCACAGGCTCCAGCAGGGTTGAGCTCCCATGCTCATGACCCGTGGCCCTGCTGGAAACCAAGGGGGCTGCGCTTTGTCAACCCGGGGGAGAAACTCTCTCTCCTCCAGTCCTTCCATACTCTATGTGTCCACCACACGTGTTATCCACTTTCAACCACATTTACGCTTGCCAGAGGCTGGAGAAGCGACTGTCATCTCCTGTCTTTAAGACAAATGTATGGGATTAAAGTTGTGTACGGCTTGTCTGTCTGTCTGTCTATTTGCCAATTATGCAAAAACCGCTGTGCTGATTTTCATAAAATGTGGTGTGTGTGCTGCTGTGAGGTGTATTGGGGGTGCAACTGCAAAACCAGCAAGACTACAATTCCCATCAGGCAGCAGGAGTGTGTTGAGGCTGATGGGTGTGCATTGTCATCGGCACGCATGAACTTCCCCACAGGTCAATGCAGGACCTCATCAAAGACCACAAATCCTGACATTTAGATAACACTTTCATGGTCCTGCTGGATTACAGCTTTTGTCTAAGAGTTCATGTTTTTTTCTCATTGTGGGTTGTGCTTGGCCATGTTGAATGTTTTTCCCCATTTCCTTATATTCTGACAATGCCATGTTGTTTGAATAGTAGTAAATAAAAAGACACGACAGGTGTGCCACTTCTATAGAACTTGGTCATGTTGAAAGCCAGATGTTGATATTTTAAGATTAGCGTAAGTATAAAAATTGTGGGACTTGGGACTTCTAAAATAAAGTATTTGGATTAACATGGAGGGTGTCTAGCAGGGTGTGCTTTTGAATGCATGCAGCAGAGGATGAACAAGACCAACCTTATTAAAGAATATTTTAATGTAAGCACCAGATATATAATATATATGCTGTATAAACTGATGTCAACCTTGGGCCTGGTAAATGTTGTAATGAGCACATACATCAAAATGGGCCGAGTCTTTGATTTAATATCCCCTTAGTTTGATTTTGAGTGGGACCAGCAGTTTAGTTTACAGATAGATTTAAATAAGGTAAATGTCAATGATGGAGGACCTGCTTCTCCAACAAGTTACGGTTATTTGAGCTTTTCCTATGATATTACTAAGGCATCGTTCACCATTCCCATATCTGCTATATCTGCTCAGATTTTAATGTGGCACGACACGTTGTGCAAATACAGTGGTGCTTGCAAGTTAGTGAACCCTTCAGAATTTTCCATACTCCTTCATAAATGAGGCCTAGAACATCGTAAGATTTACACACTTGTCCTAAAAGTAGGCGAAGAGAAGACAGTTGAACAAAAGAGACAAGAATATCAAACTTGCTCATTTATTTATTTATTGAGGAAAATGATCCACAAATCAGTGAGTGGCAAAAGTATGTGACCCTTTGTTTTTATTATTTGGTGTGACTTTCTTTTGCAGGAATGACTGCAACTAAACCTTTCTGGTAGGTCTTGATCAGTCCTGCACGTCGGCTCCATATAGAATTGCCTCAACTCAGGGAGTTTTCTGAAATGAACTGCATGCTTCAGGTCCTTCCACAACATTTCTGTTAGGTTAAGGTGAGGACTTTGACTTGGACATTCCAAAACCTTTATTTTATTCTTCTTCAACCAGTCTTTGGGAGAACGACTTGAGTGCCTGGTGTCATTGTCTTGCTGCATGGCCTAGTTTCTCCTAAAATGTACTCCACTGACAGATGTCCTGATATATTCCTTTAAAATTCACTGGTGTCATTCAGAATTAATTGTCTCATCCACAATGGCAAACTATCCTATCACAAATGTAGCAAAACAGGCCAAAAGCATGATACTACAACCACCATGTTTCACAGATGGGACGAGGTTCTCATGCTGGAATGTACTATTTTACTTTCTCCAAACACAACACTTCTCAGTTGAACCAAAAAGTTCTATTTTGGTCTCATCTGTCCATAAAACTTTACTCCAATAGCTTTCAGGCTGTCCACGTGCTTTTCAGCAAACTGTACACGGGAATCAGTGTTTGTTTTGGAAAGCAGTCGCCTTCTCCTTCCAACCCTGCCGTGCACACAACTGTTGTTCAGTGTTCTCCTAATGGTGGTCTCATGAACGTTAACATTGACCAAAGTGAGAGAGTCTGTTAGTTGTTTAGAAGTTACCCTTGGTTCTTTTGTGACCTTGCAGACAATCACATACCTTGCCCTTGGAGTGGTCTTTGTTGGTTGACTAATCCTGGGGAGAGTAACGGTCTTAAACTTCCTCCATTTGTACACAGTCCGTCTGACTCTGGATTGGTGCTGTCCAGATTCTTTAGAGATGGTTTTGTAACTTTCCCAGCTCAATGAGTATCAACAATTCTTTTCTGAGGTCCTCTGAAATGTCCTTTGTATATGACACGATACGCTGATACTGCACAAACGTGTCTGAAGATGAAGCCCTTGATAGAACTCTGTTCTTTTAATATAAACCGGGTGTCCATTCACAACTGATTGTCGCCACATTGATTGACCACCATGATGTTGATTGACCACGCTGGACTCTAATCTCACCTTCAGATAACCTGCTTGGTCTCATAGATATGTAATATTGGGTGATTTTCTACAATAAATAAATGAGCAAGTACTATATTTTTATCTGATTTGTTTAGCTGGGTTCTCCATATCTAACGTATACTGTATACTTGTGTTTAAGTTCTCCCGCGGAGAACTCCCATTTTAAGGCAGGTGACCAGTTTCCCCTCACTAAGGATGGGTGGCCTATGTCAGCCCAAGAAAGTCTACTTGACCATGGCAACCTTCTGCTGGTTGAACATTTCTTATTACCTTATAGTGTCTTAAACTGGTGTTCATCTGGCCATTCATTCCTTGTTGTATTCCAAGGTTTCCAGTAAGGACACAAACTGGTCAGGACAGACGCCACTGGAAGAAGCCCTTGTTGTTTTCCCATTTGGACGTTTATGGTGATGGCTTTCTTTCTTGGCTCCTCCACCTGCCAAGTGCATGAAATGAGTGAGGTGGGTGACTTGTGATACTTTCTAGATGTTTTATGACGTCACTCATTGGCAATAAACATGTTACAAAGACACTAGCTGTGCAAATGATGCTCCTATACTAAGGTTGCTTCCCCTAAATGGCGGAGATCAAAGGCCTCTCATTCGGGCCCCATCTGTCTTTAATCAGATGTCACTTGCTGATCCTTAACAATGCTAAGTGGGACAGATGGCCAACATCTGGGGAGTTTCTCCTCATGTGTGCCCTGGGAGCTGTAGACTAATCTCCATCTCATGTAATGGTAACCAAGAAAGGCATACCGATGCACCTGCTTAGCAGAAGCGAGTTCCAAAAAAGCAAAATAAATGATAGTGGGATTTGTGCAAGACGAAACACAAGTGGCTCACATAAAGCGATTAGCACCAGTGCTCGTCTCTCCATGGCAGGCCACAAGAGAAATTGAAGATCAGTGAGGGTACAGACAGTGGGCAGAGAAAATGAAGCAAAAACAAAACCTGCAATATCAGCGCCAACGTCATAATGGCCTCATTTGGACTAAGAAACGCCCAAGCAGCACCTAATTCTTCCCAGATAACAAGTGATTAGTTAGTTAATAATTGTAATATTAAAATAAAACAATAACCCAAAACACGCAATACAAAGAAGAGAGAATTTGATGCATCACCAAAATGCGGTTTACGCGTGAGACGGGCTGTGGTCTGTGGTCTGTTGTGTGGAGAGAACTGAACTGTCCAGTCAAAGAAGAGGAGGTGGCAGCTGGGTTTCTTTCTAATGTGTTGGGCACAGGTGTTCAAATATTCTCAAAAAAGTGTTCACCTCATCTGGAGTGTTTTATCTCCAGATGGACTTCTGCAGCATTTTTCTGGCTGCTGTTGACTCTCCTCCACTAACCAACGCAGACAATGCAGTCTGTGCACCATTATTACTGAATTTAGCATTTACATCTTGAAGGATCTTTTATTGTTGCTGGGATGTCAGCACATCATATTTAAGGAATGCTTACCCCAAATATGTTTCCTGCCGCACAAAGTGTGCTAATACCCTGGACCTCTGCTACACACAGTCGGACGTCATAACGGGGTTCACCCAAAAACTGTGAATTTCCCATCGGGATTAATAAAGTATCTATCTATCTATCTATCTATCTATCTATCTATCTATCTATCTATCTATCTATCTATCTATCTATCTATCTATCTATCTATCTATCTAAAACATTTCTTGTATTTCCTAATAATAATGAAGAAATATTAGGAATCATTTCTTACTGATTCACTGAGGACGTCAGGAGTTTGTGGACGGCATACAGCCATGCATTTCATAATAGCAATCGGGGGAAGCGTACAAGAAACACAAATATGAGTTCAGGAATGCAATTAAAGGGCTGCACGTCAGTATGGGAGAAATAGGAAACTGAGGGGAGCTGCACCAATGGTTCATGACAACTTTGGATTCGGCCTTAGAATGTAATCTGCAAGCGTCTCTCAGTCTCATCCACATTTTCTCTCCATAATGAACCTGCTGTCTTCTACGCCTGCTCTGATTGCAGTAACCATTTCATGGCTGGCAGCACCCCATTTCTCTGCAGGACATTAGGAGGATTTTTTAAACTAGTTTTATATCCACAAGGATGGGATTAAAGGGCCTGTTTTAAAAACCTGGAAGGACCAGTCAGCCATGAGATTAACCAATCTCACCTTCAGTGTCAGCAAAAACAAGGAGCTGGTCATGGACTCCAGAAAGTAGAAGGCAGACCACACTGACACCTACACTGAAGTGATGGATCCTCTGTTGAGAGGGTGAACAGACCATCAGAGATGAGCTAAAGTGGCCACAACACATTTTGTCTACTGTTAAAAAAAAAGAAAAGAGGCTCACGTGCGTCTCCACTTCCTCAGGCAGCTCGTATTTCTCCGTCTGTTCTCACAGTGCACAGTGGAGTCTGCCTTCATTGACACCATAACATCCTGCCAGCAACGCAGAACATTACTGACACCCAGCTGCCTCATCTTTAGGAAATCTACAGCATAGCTAAAGACATCCGCCATTTTGTTTTACTCCTTCCATTAGGCAAACGGAACAGGACCACTGGCAATCCCACCAGGAGACAAGTTGTGAGGTTGATGGAGAGCCACTCATAAAGCCAAATACTTTCTGTGTCCTTACATATAAGTTGTTATTGGCATGTGATCAGCCTTCCTGGCTTGTGCCAGTCAACACGCCAAACATCTCCTTTCCGTGGCGCCGTGATTACTACGTATAACAACCTTGAAACTTCGCACTTCCTCTCCTGACATATCTCAGAATGGAATCATGACACCATTGTAGATGGCCATGACTTACTGGCTGAAAGTCAAGCTAATGAATAGGGAGGCCTCCATGGCACCAGCGTATCTCCCCCACAGTGTTAGTGTTTTTTATCATGTGTGCGTACCGTTCATGGCTGTACAGTATACGTGTGTTTCATTCTGTGCATATATGTATGCATTACTGTGTGCTTGACAAGGGCCAGAACTCGAATGACATCTTGGGGGTCTCTGAGGCTTGAGCCAAACCTTTTATTAGGCCGTAAGTAGCAGCTCACCTGAGTAATTGGTGGTAACTGGAAGCTTTGCCCACTTGATCTTCGTTGTTAACAAGCAAATAATTAAATATTAAAATAAACTTTGACAAACAGAACCTGAAAAGGGAAAACAAAATGTAGAGCCTGAGCAAAGCTGCAACTGACCGCTTTACAGTCCGGAATCGGAGGTGCAGTGGGCTCGAGTTTGAGGATGAGGACTCCCAGGCCCAGGGACAGGGCATTAGCCGTGTCAAGCAGACTCCATTTCACTGGTGCCCTGCCCTGTTAGTCTTGGGTGGGGGGGTTGGATTGGTTGAAATGCAGGGAGCTGAACAAGGGGGGCTTAGGAGTGGGTTAAACTTACTGTGAGGGGCAACTGACTACTTTACATGGACGTCGTGACCCAGGAGTTCACAAAGGGTGAGCACTCTGCATAGCCAGATGAGGACCCCCCAATCAGTGTGTAACGTTAGCACTTGGCAGTTCTCTTTATGATTCAACTGGCTAAGATGATTCAGGATAGTGGATGGTGCTAGGAAAGTCCGTCAGGGCAAATCCCATTGCAAATCAGCGTATGCTAACGGGTGACACTGTGAAGGATAACTCATGAGACAACCAAAGCTGTGACCACTTCTCCGCATGGCTTTAAAATAATCTGCTAAAGAAATTTGACTTTTTTGTCCACTTTAGATGGTTTATTGCTTGAGTACCACTTGGATTTCAGTCAGGTTGCCACTACAGCACACTGCCTCCCTCATTAAATATGTCAGTCCCACCTATGGAGGTGTCACACGGGACTCTAACTCTTCATTTCCAAGCAGAGTTCCATGGAGGTAGTGAACCAGAACATCTCTCACACCTGCAGTCCACCTAACTTGACCTATTTCAGATGAGGAAGACATCCCACTAATTTGAGAAAACTTGCACACAAAAAAACGATGAGAACAAACTGAAGATTGGGCCCTGCGTCATTAGAGCTGCCCTTAACAAATTATTTGAATTACAAAATAATGCAAGGCAGCAACTGGAAATCCTAGTGGTCACCTTGCAAGAGTGGACAGAGATAATGATGTTAGCGAATCACACGATCCACCAGAAAAAATTGAACAAAAGAAAATTGTGTCAAGCACCAAGCATTAAGGGAGGCATTAATGAAGAGGAGAAAAAAGAAAAATAAGGAAAGACAACGTATGAAGACGCACACATCCAGCAGTCGCCACTTTATCAACTGACCTACACATACTCGTATACTATATACATATCGGGAAAACAGATTGACTGTCTGCATGTTCCACATACAATCCTACACCCTTTGACCAATTTGGGCCAATTTTGCATAGTTTCTCTCTAGGACCAGACGGATAAGGTAGACTACTTTGGAACCCAAAATTTTGACCACGAAGGTCCCAGCAATGCCACATGCTGCAATGCAACACAAAGGAGAATTTAATAATTGTTGTTTAGTGCCTACTTTGTCGGCTTTTCTTTATGATTTAAGCACTAAAAACCAGTGCTGGTCAAAGCCCACATGAGGCCCTAGGTTCCCTCTTAGGGCCAAGAGTGTCAGCCCCTTGGAGTCCATAGCATGGATTTAGATGGAAAGGTCCAGAACCCACACAACTTGAATTGCATAAGCAGCAGCCCTCGGTGTCCTTATTGCACATTCAGTATTATTAGCCTACGAGGACTAAGGTGGATGTCCCCCTCGGTGTCTGGAACATGTACTCCTCGAGAAAATGGTACCCTAGGTGGCTGCCTATGGTGCCTAGTCGAAGTTGGGTCAGACGTGCGCATGTTCAGGACTTACTGCAGCTATGGAATCCAATCAATACAACACAATACAATACAATTTATTCTTGTAAAGCCCAAAATCACACAAGGAGTTCCTCAATGAGCTTTAACAACTGCTGTAGTCAATCAGTGAAGGACTAGTGAAACTATATATATATATACAGTGGAACCTCGGTTTGCGAGTAACTTGGTTTACGAGTGTTTTGCAAGACGAGCAAAAATTTTTAATAAATTTTGACTTGATAAACGAGCGAGGTCTTGCAGTACGAGTAGTATGTATACTCTTTGTCTGCTGAGCGTCATGTGATCACAACTGAGCTGATGGTTCTTCTCTCTCTTGCTGCGGGATTGTGGGCAATCATCTCCTATTCTCTGTCTGAGTCGGCGTGCCTCACTCATAGTAAACATCCGTACGAGCGTATAGTGTTTACTACAGCATTAGCATTGTGACTGTGTGTGCACGCGCGCGCTCGTGTGTGTGTGTGTGTGTGCTCGCGCGTGCATGTGTGCTGTGACATGCGAGTCCCCGTTCTTGCACACTAAGACACAAAGCTGAGTCAACACCAGCTTTATTCAGCTTGAAACAGACACAGCAGTCAGGCAGTGCCCTGCGCATTTATAATGCTCCGTGTTCCTTGTATCACCCATCGACGGCAGGCGCTTATAGCATGTCCGCGATCTTTTCAGATTTGCTTTTACAGCGAACTGCTACAGCGCTGGGAGACTGCGATTGCTTTGGGACACTCTTCAGTGTGTCGTCCCATTGGGTGCAATCCCACAAGAGTTTAGAATCTCACTCACACCAGCCATGATTCTTTTCAAAGGTAAAGTGCAGGTTAATTTGTTTTATGTATTTTTACATTATATTTTGTATTAATCATTTTTATATGAATAGTTTTGGGTTGTGGAACAAATCATCTGAGTTTCCATTATTTCTTATGGGGAAATTCACTTTGATATACAAGTGCTTTGCACTACGAGCACGTTTCCGGAACGAATTATGCTCGCAAACCGAGGTTCCACTGTATATATATATATATATATATTTTTTTTTTTTTTTTTTTTAATTTTATATGTGACTGAAAAAGAAAAGACAAATCTTTTCCAGGTTCTCTTTGTCACAAACAGGACCTGTCGTTCCAATACATCCGGTCTCACATATCATCAGAAATTTGGTGACGTTACTTAAAAATGTGTCCAATTCCTTGCCTGCACTTTCTTTGTCTCGCGTGTCCAACTTCACTTCCTTCCTCAAAGGGACGCTGGCAGCGTGTAAAACGTGTGCATAGGCAGAGTGTCTGTCTCAGCCTAAGTCAGCTGCACACTGGGAGCTAAAGGCATCCTTCACTGCCCAAGTCTGTGGAAAAAAATCACAAAAGCAAAATGTAAAAACTTTTTTCCTGAAGAACTGAGCTTTTTTTTTTGGCTGCCAAGTAGAAGTGCATAAAATAGCTTGACCAGCTGGATATCATTTTTGTCCTTTCAGTTCCTTTGATTCATGTTAAATACAGCCATTTGTTCCAAATATGCACTTAGGTTTATTTTTGTTGTTTCTCTTTTACTATAAATATGTATTATGATGTTGTATACTTAAAATAATTAGCGCTGACAAAGTGAAGCACACCGCATTGCCGGTGCCACATTTAACAGCTAGGAGAAACATTTTTTTAACAGTTTACAATTTAACTTGTGCCACTCTGTTCCCAGTGGCAGAGCAAACTCTAACTGATCGTCAGCACTACGTGCTCAGGCTGAAACAATCAGAGTTTTTCTTTCCTTCTTTTTTCTTTTCTTTTTTTAATGGCACAATCCATACATCTAAAGAAGATTTAGCTTCACTAATCCTCAAAACATACATTACGTATTTCGGCGAACAAAAACTAAAACATGAAAAATCAAACTGATTCCTACATTGTCGCACGATTTTATCATTTTCTAACAAACCAGAACCTGCGCAGATGGCACTAAGAATTTGACATGTGCAGATGATGCTAACATTGGAGAAACGTCTGTCACTGAGGAGGCAATCACCAAAGCGATTCAGAAAGACCCAAACAAGCTTCAGAACTCGTTGAACAAATGGAAAATGCAGTTCAATGTTGAAAAGTGCAAAGGGCCACATCAGTTATAAATACAAGATCAGAGGAAAAATCCTAAAAGAAGCAACCTCTGAAAAGGATTTAGGGGTTTATGTTCACACGGCGTTTTCATCTTCTAAGCAATGTGCAGAAGCGATTAAAAAAGCAAATAAAGTACAGTGGTGCCTTGGATTGCGAGCATAATTCGATTCAGAAACGTACGTGTAACCCAAAGCACTCGTATATCAAAGCGAATTTCCCCATAAGAAATAATGGAAACTCAGATGATTTGTGCCACAACCCAAAAATATTCATATAAAAATGATTAATACAAAATATAAAGTAAAAATACATAAAACAAATTACCAGTAACCTTTGAAAAGAATCATGGCTGGTGTGAGGGAGACAAGAGAGAGGAGGAGGAGGAGGAGGAGGAGGGTTATTCTAGGACGACTTTCACTTGAACTAATGGAATCTCTGCTATCTGTTGGCTCACTGGAATCTTGTTCTTTTTTTGCGACTTTTAACAAGGAACCTTTCCAATGACAGCTGTTTTTGTCTCCTTTTGTGGATTTTGCGGAAATGTGACATTGCATTGTCGTTATACAGATTCATCGCTCACACACACAATTAAAACAATGCTTTACGCACACACATGTGGTCACAATGCCATAGTAAGCAGTATACGCGTGTACGGATGTTGACTATACAAGTGAGGCATGCCGACTGAGGCCGAGCATGGGACACAATTACCCACAATCCCGCAGCAAGAGAGAGAACCATTGGCTCTGTTGTGATCACGTGATGCTTGGCAGGCAAAGTGTATACATACTACTTGTATTGCAAGACTTCGCTCGTTTATCAAGTTAAAATTTATTAAAAATTTTTGCTCGTCTACAAAACACTTGCAGACCAAGTAACTCGCAATCCAAGGTTTTGCAGTATTAGTTTATATCATAAGAAGTGAATTTAAGTCAAGGGACATTATACTCATTTTATAAAATGCACTCGTAAGACCACATCTGGAGTATCGTGTGCAGTTCTGGTTACCACCGTAGAAGAAAGACAGAGAGCGAGCGATGAGGTGCATGCCAGGACTTAAGGACCTGTCCTACTCTGACAGACTCGGAGAAGTAAACCTGTTTAGTCTCGGGCACAGGAGACCTAATGGGGACCTAATCCAGACCTTCAAAATAAGCAATAATGTAGATCCATCAGAGTTTGCTCAGCTTAACCGCAAATCACATACTTGAGAACATCAGTGGATATTAAGGGGAAGTGCATTAAGGACTGAAGCCAAGAAGCCCTTCTTCACGCACAGAGTTGCGGGACTCTGGAACAAACGACTGGGACATGTAGTCAAAGCAAAAATGTTGACAACCTTTAAGAAGAATCTGGATGAGATATTGGAACAGCTTAGCTATTCACTAAACAAACAGGCTTCATGGACTCATTTGACAAATGCTTTATGTTCTTGATGAAGCTGTCACAGACTAAGAAATCAAGATTCATCTCTTCATGAGATTTTGATTTTCTTTTGGTTGGATTGTGCCGGCTACTGATGAATGGCACTAAAATAAGCTTCCCAAAGCTAAATCATTGCTTTCCAAGCAGCTTGAAGCCAATCATCTGATTCTAAACTGACTACTACTTGAATCCTTGCAAACGGTATCAGGAGCTGTCTGTGCTGTGTTATTAAAAGAGCTTCTTTTTTCCAGCTAACACTTCTTCTCCATCAATCCAACACACAGCAATCACAGCCAGGCTGTTAAACAGAATTTCTGCCTTCTTCTGCGCTCCAATACTTCTGCAGTACCCGGAGTCTCTGCTGCCTTCTCATTATCCTTCTACAGATATCTTAGAACATAAAATGCGGATGCAGGAGTTTTAGACCAGCTCTCCCCAAATACCTCCATTAAACAAGCCAGTCGCTCATAGCCTCAGTTTAGACTTACCCGATTGTGAATGTGGTCTTCTAAAGCACATTTGTTGCTGCACCACACAATACATACAGTAGTTGGTTTGCACAGGTAGGGATACACAGGCAGTACGCTCTACAGCATGGGTACAGATCACACAACGTAGTTAACTGCCATGTCAACGTTTGGGCTTAACTCGTCTACCCGGAATGGAATCTAATCCGCCTTTTTAAAATCCAGACTAATAGTTGTATGAGTTGTAACTTTTTGTTGTTTCTAAACTCTGGTTGGCAGGTGGGCCATTGTGGGTTGGAGTCTCTCTGGATGGCTGATTTGGAAAAAACAAAGCAGAGAAGCTAATATGACCAGCAGAGCCAAGTGTTTATGTCTCATCTGTAAGAAATGCAGTGCATAAAGCTGTTCTGGTCTCCTCTCCTAGACTGCGTCGTACAAACTCCACATCTCATACCTGGCACAACTTGGCCTCGTCATCATCTGGACTCTTTTTAAAAAATGTAATAGCCTTTTCCTTACTGATTAAAATAATGGAAATATCATTCTGAGCGTTTTAAAGATTCAGAAATTTGACGGTCACATTGTTATTTATTTATGTATTTTTTTTGATTTAGTGTGTTTTTGCAGGTGTTGTTTATGAAATTTGTGCTCCTGCTGTGCCATTTTTTGCTGTTTGTCATGCAGGTTTGCTAAGCCGTTGCTGGGCCTGACATTGGTACCGCAGCAGTATAAAGTGAATTTCCCCTTGGGATTAATAAAGTATCTATCTATCTATCTGTTATAAAGTGCTTCTCCTATCTATCTATCTATCTATCTATCTATCTATCTATCTATCTATCTATCTATCTATCTATCTATCTATCTATCTATCTATCTATCTATCTATCTATCTATCTATCTATCTATCTATCTATCTAAAGATTAGCGTCACACATTTCCTGGTTGTCCAAGTTTGTGGATGTGTCAAAACAAAAACCCTACTTTAATTACTGTTATAAGACTCTCGGGTTATAAATTGTTTTCTGTTCCTCGACTTTGATTTACCTTTTGCATTTTGGCTTAGGCTTTGTGAACTATTTTGCCCATTGACTCTGTCACACCATTTTTCGATCTATAGTTTTGTCTCATGTTCTGGCCTTTATTTTTTGATTTTTATCCCACTGGTTAAGACATTTTCTTGTTATTATTATTGTGATCCACCTTCAGAATCCATCTGTACTGAAAACTGCTGCTACCCTGTGTAGTCAGAATAAGCTTCAGCTGACATCAGCACGCAACTCTACATGAGACAAAACCTTCAAGAAACACATGGAAATGGGCCCACACCCAGAGCAACTTCAGCCATTTCCAGACTCCTTGTTGTTTTAATTTCGTTTTGTATTTGACACTGCAAACTAAAAATATCAATAAATATTCTGCGGACGTACTGTTGACTTCTAATGTTAAGATTTGCATTGGGTGTTACGAGGATGGATAGGATTAGAAATGAGGACATTAGAGGGTCAGCTCAGGTTGAACGGTTCGGAGACAAAGTCAGAGAGGCGAGATTGTGTTGGTTTGGACATGTGCAGAGGTGAGATGCTGGGGAGGATGTTATGGATGGAACTGGCAGGCAAGAGAAAAAGAGGAAGGCCTAACAGCAGGTTTATGGATGTGCTGAGAGAGGACATGCAGGTGGTAGGTGTAACAGAACAAGATGCAGAGGACAAAGATATGGAAAAAGATGATCTGCTGTGGCAACCGCTAATGGGAGCAGCCAGAAGAAGAAGAAGAGGACGTATTGTGGACTTCTCTCATTGGGCAGAAACATTTTTTTTCCTTGAAAATAATCTTACGAAGGGTCGGCAACAGTGGTGATTGTGAATCACTGCATTTTCCATAAATATTTGGCTAATTTACCAAAACACAACTCTGTATGCCAAACGCCTATCATTGAGCAACTGGAAGACCACAGCGTGAAGACAACAATCTATCTCTCAATGTCAACATGACAAAAGAGATAATCGTGGACTTCAGAAAATCACATCCTGCCCACATCCCACTCAGCATCAATGGTTTAGATGTGGAGACTGTTGGGAGTACCATGTTCCTCAGTGTGCACATAACTGAGGAACTTACGTGGACACATAACACCTCATCACTAATCAAGAAAGCCCAGCAGAGACTACACTTCCTGAGATGGCTGAAGCGAGCAAGTCTTCCCCCTTCCATCCTCACCATGTTCTACCATTGAGAGTGTTCTGACCAGCTGCATCACTATCTGGTATGGCAACTGCAACATATCCGACCGCAAGCGCCTGCAAAGGATAGTGAAGACAGCAGAGAACATTATTAGTGTGCCTCTCCCTTCACTACCGGACATATTTTACAAACACCTGCAGCATTACACCCCTCACATGGACTTTTCACACTTCTGCCATCCAAGAGAAGATACTGCAGCATCAGAGCCAGATCTGCCAGGCTGCAGGAGAGTTTTTACCCCCAAGCTGTCAGACTCCTTAACACCAGGCTGCCCCCTGGGACCTTCCACACGGCCTCAACCACCTCAAAAAACAGACCTTTTATACATGCGAGCCACTGACCTGTAAAGACGAGTGTGCAGGTAGAGAAGAACTGAAAATCTCCTACTGACCTTTAAGTATTTTGATCTTGTTATCCTTCTGCTGTGAAACATTCTGACCTGTCATTGTTTACACGTCTTAAACAACTATTATCATACACTGATCATTTCTGTATGATCTATATCTAAAATGTATTTATTTATTATATTACATAGCTATTGACTATATTTATGTATCTAGATTGCAAATACCATACATTGCATCAATGTTCATATTGCTTACTACATGTCAATATTGCTGCTGTTTCTTTGTTTTGTCTTGTCTTGTTTGTGTTTTAATTTTAAATTTAAATTTTAATTCTATTTTTAATTTATTATTTGCACGTCATGTTGTTACACTGTGGACCCTGAGCTTCACAATTTCGTCTATCTGTATACTTGTATATGGCTGAGATGACAATAACGTTTGCTTTGACTTTAATGATGCGCTACTAGGCTTGCAACATAAAGGACGTGACTGAAGTAGACGAGTGCACCAAAGAAGGAGAGCTCTGCTCAGAGGGCACTCGGTGAGGTGTTTCCATTGTATGGCAGTCGACATATCAGGTGAGTTTCATGTAACTGTATGATGTTGCATATTTACTCTCCAGTGGCCACCATATAAATGTAACCTCAATTTAGCTTATCTCAGATCACCAGATCTGTTGACTGAACTCTCATAAATATTTGCTAATGATGTTCGTTTTAGAATTTTTGATTACGATTTACTACATATGTCAAAGTTAGTACCGCTAGACCCGCATTGCACTGGCAAAGAGACGGAATCGAGTGGAAGCCCACCTGCACTCAACACCTTTACTTTCTATTGTTAGTGGGCTCGATCATCAGACTCACAGGGCACTGCTGTTCGTTTGTCGACACCTCTGTATGTGTTTTAATCGACCCGAGCTCAAGGTGAATTTACACCTTTTTCTGTTTCTTTTTCAGCTGCCATCCTATAGCACAAGAGAGGCGCGCCCCGATTGACTGGAAACGAGTTGTTTCATGTAAATTGTGTTACATTTGTATCTATATGATGAATTTTATTTTCTTGTTTTTAAAGCTCAGTGTTAGCCTTTGACTTATTTTGCTGTAAATGAGATTCCGTAATTATTGACAGCAGATGATTAGCGTGATCACCACACCATGCGCCGTTTCACCCATAATGCCACATTATATTAATACCTCAAGTAAACTGCTCCAAAGTTTGCTTGGTACTGAGCCAAGACCTCCTTTTCAAAGGGTCTCTGTATGGTTGTTTTGGTCCACACAAGAGTGTGATTGGCGTGTTCACATCTACCTAAATTGATAAAAGTTTCATGGAAATTGCACCTGAGCTAAACAAAAAAAAATGGTGTGAAAATGCCATTAAAGACAAATGGGCATCCTTAGATGGTACCAAGAAGGAGCCTCACCCAGGGGATCCATCCTCCTTATATATTCGCCCCTGGTTACCCCTTGAGGAATCGCCACTGATCATCGTCATGGAAAACTTGGTACACTGGAACCGATCATCGCCCCTTAAGGGCATCCCGTCCACTGTTCACAACCCCTTCTCATTCAGTACTATTCTGATTCACAACTCAACGCAACCCAAAATGGATCATGACCCAAGAAACACTGCTTTAAAGTATACTGTGGCTGACTCTGTTTGGCCTGAGGCTAAGGGCTTTCTCTGCCCCAAATGCTTTTCTGTTGCAGATGTCGACTCAGGGTCCTTCCTCTGGGGCTGTCAAGCATCAGCTACTCTTAGACTGAGGATGGAGACAGGATTGAATTCTACTGAGTGCTGAACATTGTTCTGTCCTGAGGAAATTGACGTTGTTGAGGTAAAAGATGATGGAATGAATCCTTTGGTTTATCTGAGTTTCATCTAATGCTGAGATTGTGATGTGTAGGCTACAGGCTTGCACAAGAGACATGGAGGTGAGTCCAGGTTTCCAAGAAAATCACCTTTATTGTTGTGAAGTCAGGAACAATCTTAAGCGTTTAACCAAACAGGAGCTGTCACATCAGCACTCGAACACACAGCAAGCAAGCAGTGACACTGACAGCCATCTTGCATTAGCTCCCTTCTTCAGATTACAAGAGCAGAAAGCCAGCAGGTTCATTTTGGAGGAGAGACTACAGAAAGTGAGCACACGGCCAGGTCAGTTTTAAATGTTTCCCACATCGACCAATGGGCAACAGACAACTTTCACCACGGATGTCGAACTCCAGGCCTGGAGGGGCGCAGTGGCTGCAGGTTTTCATTCGAACCCTTTCCCTAATCAGTGACCAGTTTTTTCCCCTTCATTTTAATAGCCTTGTTTTTAAGGATTCAGTCCTCTGAATTGATTCCTTTCTTCATTAAATGGCAGCCAAACAGAAGTGACACATGAAATAAGCTGACAGATGACCAGCTAAATTGGGGCTTTGAACTCCAACCAGTTTCACTCCAACCAGGTTCTTAATGAGAAGTCGATTCTTGCTGTTAATTAAACCTGTTATTTAATTCCATGGCTTCTTGCTGTTCTCATTTTACCACAGCAGACATGTCCAAAACTGTTGATTTTTTTGTTCTTTCTAAGAATGCCATCAAAATGTTTTGGTGACCTGAGAGATCAACCTTACCAAGACCTTCACCTCTCTTTAATTTCAGATATTGTGTAATGGGCACAGGTGAGCTGGTCGTGTGGTGTCTTGTTTTGTGTCTCCTTTTGTTTGGCTGCTAATTAAGAGAAAAAGAGACAACTAAGGCGCCTGAGTCAAGTTAATTAAAGATAAGGCAAAAGAAGTTAATTTGCAGCAAGAACAGGTCATTAATGAAGAAGATGGTTAGAATGAAAACGTGCAGCCACTGCGGCCCTCCAGGACCGGAGTTCGACACCCGTGGCCTACACGGTGAGCCTGTGAACTTGTATTTGAACTGGAAGTGGACAACCAATTCCTGCCTCTCCTTAAAGAGTGTCGGCACACAGCACATTTTTTTTGGGGGGGTGTTGAGTGCATTTGGTTGGCTGGTTTTTTGCCAGGGTGTCACAAAGTATAAATTTTGAGTCATATGAATAAAAGGAAATCGAAATCGATCAGATGTGTCTGAAGCACCACCAAGCCCACACTTAATTGCATTTTTCTTACATTTCTCATGTTATTCTCGTACTGTTTAACAATTACTGGTAGTGTGCAAAGGAAAGAGCTGTCTGAAATGTTTTTAATCAAATCAGTGAGAGTTCATCTTGAATTCCAATTCCGATTTATTGATGACGCTTTTTCGACATGCGTTTCCAGGCTTCTTTGTTTTTCAGAGTCTGTGTCTGCAAAATGTGGAGTGAAATAAAACACTAGCTGGGTTGATAAAAGGGGAGTTACACTTTAGTAGGACTGGAGGAGTCGTTCATTTCTCATTTTAAAAAAAGTAATCACGGACAAAAAGAAATTATTAGCTACTTTCACCCTGACTTGCAGAAATCACCTGCAATACAATGCTTTGTAACATAACTTTATCTTACGCAGAACACTGCACCCCACTCAGGCTAATAACAATTGTTCTGTAAAACTTCGTAGATTGCAGACTGAAGTGTAAGGAGCGAGAATTCATCATAATTTAATTCAAACCAACCCGTAAGATTTGATAGGAATATTTTTTAGCAAGGTCTTTAAACTAAAGATGGAAAAAAACAAAACAAATAACACATCATAGGTGGTGCTCCTGGCATTGTGCGTTTGTTTTACATGTTTGTTTTTGTTGGTTTTCTTTTCTTGTTCTGTAATTGTCATTCGTTTTGAGATGGGCGTTTTCAAATTATACTGAAGTTATTATGGTTTATGTTTCATTTACTGTAATTTGTATTTCTTTAATAAAATTTTGATTACAAAAAAAATGAATACTACAGTATACCATGACAAAGAACAACCCCCACCCCCCAAATATACACCAGGATAACCAAAAAGAAAGAAAACTTCGCACTCTGCAGTCCCAGTCACAGCGAGTCGTTATGCAGGCATATTGCTGTTGGTATAAAGGAGCCCCCATAGTGTTTCTGAATAATTTGATGGCTGAAAGTCCTCAGTGTTGGTGTGTCAGAGAGAGGATGTGCAGCATTGTTCATAATGGCACTTAGTTTTGTTTTAATTTTCTTTTTTTCAACGACCTCCGGGGTTCCAGAGTATAAATGAGTTTGCCATTTTAATTAGCTTGTTGATTCAGTTGGCCTCTCTTGAAGTGATGTTACCAGCCCAGCACACCACAGCATAGAAAACCGCACTGGCCATCACAGAGTGAATGTGAAGGATGTCACTACTCACATTAGAGAAACTAAGAAAGAAGAGTCTGCTGTGCCCTTTCTAATATAGTATCTCTGTGTTCTGAGACCAGTCCAGCCTGTCATTGATGTGGACCCCCTCCACATCCACTGAAGTGTGACCGGACGTAGAGACTGTTTGGTGCATTGAATGTTAATAATCAGTTCCTTGGCTCGGCTGATGTTAAGATGCAGATGATTCTCTTTCCACCAAGATACAAACTTCCCCATCTGACCCCTCTCCTCTGTCTCATTCCCCTTATTGATACACCCCGTAAGTGCAGAATCATCTGAGAATTGTTACAAGTGACATGACTTGAGGTGTAGAGAGTGAAGAGAAAAGGAGACAGGGCTGTTCAATGTGGTGTTCCAGTGTTGCTCCCATCCGTATCTGAAGCACAGTCCTCGAGTCTCACAAACTGCAGTCTGTCCAACAGATAGTCCACTATCCAGGACACTAGAGGCTCATCCAACTTTGCATCTCTAAGTTTACCTCTTAAAGGGGTGACTGGGTGGAACTGAAGGCACTTTGGAAATCAAAAACATAATCCTGACAGTGCTGCCAGCGTTGTCCAGCTGAGAATAAGCTTTGTGGAGCAGAGAAAACTTCACCGGGATTAAAACCTGTCAGTGACAACAAACCCAACAGACACTCATCATCATCATCATCAACTCGAAATGAGAGTGGAGCCTGGTATAATAAGGTAATTACAAAAAAAAGTAAAACTTTTAAAATCAATTATTAATTAAAATGAATCTAAGGGTAGAGACTCTTCATCCCAGTGCCCTGTAGGCTGACCCCTCAAGTCCCATAACACTTTGAGGAGCAGCGCCATAGTCCATCAGTCTCAAGGCGCTGTCTGCGCCGATCGGTGTGCTAACTAAGATACCCTCTCAATATTCAGTGTTTTCAGAACGTTCACCTGAGCTTCACCCACCTCAGTGCGTTTTATCGCCTGCAGTGACCTCAGCTACATTTGCTACATCTACCTAAGATAGAACATTTTCTGTAGCTAATTCATTGCATATTCCATAGTGCGAGAGTAAGATTTCAATGTTCGGCTATCAAACTGGACCCTCTGATAAGCACGGGGCATTTGGGACACTGTCTACATGCGTCATCCAGCCATTGCGTACTCGTCAGTAAGCACCAACCCCAGGCTTGGCTCCAGAAGGGGATACTGGTAGCCATTTTCTGGATGACTCTTGCATTTATTCTTCTTTGTGTGGTCCTTTTCATATTGCCAGTTCACTACAACACACAACTCTAAGGATAACTGAGGCGCAAAAGCCCCTCGGCCGCCTTGCCAAGGTCACAATTATAAATGGGTTTTATGATTTGCATGTGCTGTGTATTTGAAATCAACTAAGTAAATGACTACAGGCTTTTTTTAAAGCACCACTTTATATCCACTTAAGTTTCTACACCTGCTATGTCTTAATGTGACTTCAGTATTTTATCGTTATTTTTGAGTTATTATGCGTCATATTATTGTGTATTTTCCTTTATGTCTTTTACTATGTACTGTGTTCTTAAATTTAAATCTGTTCCTTGCTCATCATGAGTGGAGCCCCAGGACACGGGGCCACCCTGATGTCGCCGGACCTCTGCCTGTTTAAGTCAGCTGTGAAGGCTCAGGAGCAGGAGGTCATTCCATTTATTGAGGAGTTCTGTGAGTATCGATATTTCTGCTTAAATTTGGTGGTTTTGTGAAAATTCTTTCCTGTTTTTCTTGCCTACAGATTGTGCATCACAACTTGTTTGTTTTGAATTGCCCTTTTGGGGAAGTTCTTTTTCCTTTTATCTGTGCAATGCTCCTATCGATGTGAACATGGAGGCAGCTCACTGCAGACTAAGGACTTTTGCAAGACCCTATTTGTGTGTACGTTTTATTTAACATCATTGTACTTAATTGATATCAATATAAATGAGAGTAACCTTACTGACAGCAGGTGAGTACTAACATGTCTGCTCGAACTTACACCTGAGATGAAATATGAGATCATTTCTGAAATGTGAAGCCTTTGGTCTCAACTGTCCATTACAAAATAAGTATGTTACCTACTGGTTTATGTGTACGATAGAAAAAGTACAAATGAGAAAGAGAATAAGCAGTATCGACACGAAATGTACAGCAAGACAGCTGATGTTTTGAATTTATAGTGTCAGACATACTGTAGCAGTACCGCTGACACCAAAACCAGGGG
This sequence comes from Erpetoichthys calabaricus, assembly GCF_900747795.2. Lineage (NCBI taxonomy): Eukaryota > Metazoa > Chordata > Cladistia > Polypteriformes > Polypteridae > Erpetoichthys > Erpetoichthys calabaricus. Next base: position 47,699,213 of record NC_041397.2, on the reverse strand, counting down.
GACAGCAGATTCTCAGGGTGCCGCAAAACTATTCAAAACAACTTCAAAAAGGGGCAAAAGACAAAATTTGGTTTTAATATAAGCCTCTCCGAAATGAAAATGCGTGTTGATGATGCAAGAGGGACAAATCTGATGGTGCAGCATTGTCATCCCCCAGTCATTTAAACAGGCTGCTGAAATGTAGACATGGTGTGAAAAGCACAGTGCGCTTACATGAGCAAATGGAAGATTCTGCCTCTGCCTCTGCTTCATTCAGGGACATTGGTCGACAATAACCCTGCATGCCTGACATTCTCTAAATTAAACGATTTAATTGAAGCAATGAATTCTTCTCAATGACAGAAAACAAAAATCGAACTTGACAGAAATTTCTCAGGATCTCCAGCTGCCACAGAGTCAAAATGTGCCTGGTGTATCCGGTAAAGAGTTCCCTGCACGTGAGCTGATTTGTTCTCATCTGTCGTCAACTTTTGTTTTGTGCTTTGTTAAAAGAAATTGTCTTCACTTTGTTCCACACTATTGGGGTACTAAAAAAAAAAAAAAAGAAAAGTATGTGACATGGATGGCGTTTCTGTTTTGACTGCTACTATGGAGCTCTTAATACATCGTGCTGCAGCTCTGACACCTGAGGCTACTGTTTAGGCAGATGATGACTTGCAGAAGCACCTAACCTTAAAAATGTACACTAGCAGGAAGGCTCTTTCATTTCATCTTTGTGAAAGCAGTTTTATGTTGTCTTAAACCAGGCCCTCTCATTTAAACTACAGTTAGATATTCCGAAAGTCTGCTGTTTTGAAAGGACAGTCACAGACCCTCTTATTATGTTGTTTCATTTCACGTATTAGCATTTCAGATCCACTTTACCGAATTCAAGGTCTGGAGAGGGCTGGAGTCTGTCCTGACGGCAAGGCTGGAAACAAGCGCAGACCTGGCGGCAGTCCATCACCAAGCCCACCCTTTGGCACTGCCAATAAGCTTCACACACCTGGATTTGGGAATTTCCTGACATTCTTCTCTACTGATCCCCTCAACCTCTGTCAGGTGGGCTGGAGACTATCAGTGTACAGTTACTATCAGGTCTCTCCAGAGATGTTCGATTGAAAAACTCAGAAACATTCACAGAGTTGATCCTAAGCCACTCGTGTTTTCTCTTTGCTTTGTGGTTGGCGTCATTGCCTTGTTGGAAGATGAGCCTTTGGCCCAGGTTCTTATCAAGCATATTTCTGCACTCCCTCAACTCTAACTAGTCTCACAGTTCCTGCTGCTGAACAACCCAAAGCATGATGTTGCTACCTCCATGCTTCACTGTTGGAATAAGACTGCAAAGGTGAAGACAGTAGCTGGTTTCCTGCAGACAAGACATTTAAAATTGAAGCCAAACAGTTCAACCTTAGTTTCATCAGACCAGAGAATCTTGTTTGTTGTAGTTTGCAAACTCCAAGTGTGATTTTATGTGTTGCCTGGTCACTCTGTCATAAAGCCCCAGGTAAGTGAAGTTTTACAGTGATGGTTGTCTCTCTGGAAGTTTCTCCTATCTCCACTCAGGTTCCTTGGACCTCAACCACTGTGACCATTGGATTCTCGGTCACCTCTCTTACCAATCCATTTAAGAATCATGAAGACCACTGTGCTCCTAGGAACCTTCAGTGCTGCAGAAATTTTGTATGTAGGCTTCCCCAGATCTGAGCCTCAACACAACCCCATCTCTAAGCTCTGCAGGCAATTCCTTCTTCATCATGGTTTGGTTTTTGCTCCGATGCACATTGTCAACTGTGGGACCCTCTATGAACACGTATGTGCCTTTCCTGATCATGTCTAGTCAATTGAACTGACCACAGGCAAACTCCAATCACAGTGTAGAAACATCTCAGTGATGATCAATAGATTGGGATGCGCCTGAGCCACATTTCAAGGGTCAAAGCAAAGGGCCGGAACACTTGTGTCAATGTGATATTTCAGTTTTTTCATTTTTTAATTCATTTTCCAGCATTCTTAAAATCCTGTTTTTGCTTTGACATTCTGGGGTTTAGAGTGTTGTTTGATGAGAATAACAATGAATTTAGTACAAGTGAAGGAGTCTGAACGCGTTCTGAAAAATCTCTATGTACAGTGTTTATATGCACTGCTCAAAAGGAAATTAATTGGAACACTTAAATCACACATTAGATCTCAATGAACGAAATATTCAAGTGGAAAATCTTGACTGAGTAATACTGTGTAATTCACTGAGAACAGAATGATGTAACAGTGGTTAATGGAAATCAAATCACCAACCCACTGAGGGCCGCAGTCAACATCACACCGAAAAAGTCAAAAATTGAAATGACAGGCTGATCCAACTTGCGCAAATTTCAGTATGGCAACTCATCATGTGCCTCAGTAGTGTGAATGGCTCTTATGTTCCTGTATTCATTCTTGACAAAGTCTGGGTATGCTCCTGATGAGATGGCAGATGGTGTCCTGGGGAATCTCCGCCCAGACCTGCATCAGGCTATCAGTGAACTCCTGGGCAGTCTGTGACACTACTTGGTGGTGCCTGATGCACTGATACACAACATTCCAGAGGTTCTCGGTTGGATTCAGGTCAGGGGGAACATGTGGGCCAGTCAGTGGCTTCAATGCCTTCATGCCTTCTGGTGACATAAGGCTGGGTAGTGTCCTGCACCAGGAGGAACCCAGCATCCACTGCACCAGCATAAGGTCTGACAATGGCTCTGTGGCACCTAAAAGCAGTCAGGGTACTGGTTCCTAGCACGTGGAGGTCTATGTGACCCTCCAAGGATATGCTTCCCCAGACCATCACTGACCCACCACCAGACCAGTCATGCCAGATGAAATGCAGGCTGCATAACATTGTGTGTCCAGACTCTTCACATGTGATCACTGTGAACCTGCTCTCATCTGTAAAGAGAACAGGGCGCCAATAGTGGAGCTAGCAATTGTGATATTCTCTGGCAAATGTCAAAAGAGCTGCACAGTAATGAGCTGTGAACACAGGTCCCAGTAGAGGATGTCAGGCTCTCATGCCACCCTCATGGAGTCTGTTTCTGATGGTACTGTATGGTCAGAAACATGCACACCAGTAGCCAGCTGGAGGTCATTTTGTGGGGCTCTGATAGTTGCTCCTCCTGGTCCTCCTTGCACAAATGAGCAGATACCGCTCCTGCTGTTGGGTTGATGCCCTTCTACGGCCCTGTCCAGCTCTCCTTGTCTAACAACCCGTCTCCTGATATCTCCACTGGGAGACACAGCCAACCTTCTTGTGATGGTACGTATGGATGTGCCATCCTGGTGGAGCTGGACTGTCTGTGTAACTAGAATTGGCAGCAGGTACTTCATCATGCTACCAGTAGTGACACGAACACTATCAAATGCAAAACAAGAGACAAATCAGTCAGGAAGGACACGGAGAGAGCAATTGTCTGTGGCCACCACCTGCTACCATTCCCTCTTTGTGAGTGATATCCCTGAAGCTTAATTGCCTTGGTGTTAGTCTGTGATGATTAAGTGTTCCTTTAATTTGTTTGGGGAGTGTACAATATATATATATATATATATATATATATATATATATATATATATATATATATATATATAATATATATATAATTTATATATAATGTACAGAATATGTTTGGCAGGAACACAAAAGTTGCAAAGCAGAGCAGCTTCTTTCACAAGCTGTGGTTGATGCTGGAATTGACATTGCAGTGACACGCAAGACAAGCAGCTCATGTAATGCGTGCAGCAATCATTCATGTGAAGACTATAATTAATCTGTGTTCATTACAAGGTTTGTTTTCCATGTGCAATACAATGCATGAATGATAATAAAATAGCTAACAGCCCAATCAACAGCCGCAAACGGCAGGGCTATCAAATTCTCACTTGACAGATCTCTTCAAAGTAACCAAAAGGAGAATGAAAATCACAATGCATAAATGAATCCTGCAATCCAAATGAGCATCTCAAACATTAAGCTAAGCATTAAAATGAGCCAGGTTATTTTTCATATTCAGTTATTATTTACAAAATCAACTTCTTTATTTGTATTTTTGCTTATCATTATCTAATAATGTCCATCCAAGTTCTCAAAGTTCTTATTTGTAAACACTTACCGCTGCCTGAGGAGCAGTTCAGAGACTGACAAGGAGCTTCTTTCCACAGTTCATCCACATCCTAATTCCTTTGGCTACATGATACCCTAATCTTAATTCTACTTAATTTATATAATTTTTGGTAATACTTTAGTTACTGCAAAATGCTTCTCTTATTCATTTACTGTTATGCAACAAGACCTTAACAAAGGCTTCTTTTGGTGTTCACAGCAGTTATAAAACATCAGTAGATTGATTATTCATCTCTGTACCATGTGGCATACTGGCATGATGGTAAAATGACTTCCCATGTCTTACACTAATTATGAAATATCAAGAGAAACATGTGTCAGTGAAGCCACCTCAGACCACTCCACGGTGAAATTTTATTAGTAGGTCACACTGGCGAGATGAATAAACACTTTATGGATGCTTTGTAAGTGTTATGAAGACCAAAATAAGCCTTTGCTAAGGTCTTGTTACAAAACAATAAATGAGTAATAGATGCATTTTTGCAGTATCTAAGCTAAAGTGTTACTATATAGTTTTGAAACTGATATAATGCTGTCATTGTACATTATTGATATTTACAGTATAGAGCTGAGAGTTTACTATTTATTGCCATTTTATGTTCTTCTAATGCACTGTCTTGGTGTTCCACATTTCAATACATATTGTGCTGCATGTATAATTGTATGTGACAAAGAATTTGATTTGAAAAGATATGCGCTTACAGTATGCATGTATAAACGTTTTGTGCATGACAACTACAGCTCTGTGATGTCACGCTGGTCTCTTAAAGCATCATGGGGTGCTGGGACAAAAATGTTCATCTAACTCAAGCACATGGCAAATTTCCAGGAAAATATCTGTCTAATAATCTGACTGGTGAGCACGGAATGTTTGCTGTGAGAAACGCTTCGGTGAATTTCGCTGATCAACATTTTCTACCACTAAGTTGTGGTTGCTTTCCCTATGTTTGGGATTGGGACACCCTTTTACAAATTTCCCATGTTTTACATAAAAATGAATATTAATCCAGTGTGTTAATAATTTTGTTTATGACCCAGTATAAATACTTCAGTCCTTTAACTTCCAGTGAGGCATGTTGCCGTTTTGCAGCGTTGGTATTTTCTGCATGCTGCTCTGTTACTGTCATGAGTTTGGAGTTCTAAAAGCACTTCCAAAAATGGCCACTAGGTGATGATTTACCATTAAACTTTGACAAGTAATGAGGTCAAACACAGGTTCTTCATAAAAATAAGTTTATTTTCACAAAAATATTCTGAAACAAAAGCAAACACCAAAGAGCACAAAAGGCAAAGGAATTACCTAAAGCGATAAGGCAATCCAAGTCCTAATACAGATATGTGAAAAGTGGTAAAAAATCCAAAGAATCACAAATCCTACAAAACTCACAACAGCATAAGAACTCCACCACTCCTCCGCACATTCACAATGAACCGCCATGAACTGTGAAAGACCCTCTGGATGTAAAGGTCTGAGGGCAACTCCTGGCAGTCAATGGTAGGCAGCCTTGCCTCTGGGGACCAAACGCAAAACACATGGAAAATAATACAGGCAGATTACATACAAAAACAAAATAAAAAGAAAAATGAACATTAACAACATGAATCAAAGCATCAAAAGAGACATAAATCATAAACAACATGACAGTTGCTAGGGGCTGCGTCCTGTGCACCACATCATGGATGATTCACTTAAAAACCTCACACAGTGCAGTGTCCGAGATTACGGATTCATCATTCAAACAACTTCAGTCTTTATGCTGTTAATATGTAATATATTCTGGTTTACGACTTATGGCACTCGACTTCTTGATTGTGTTTATGGTTTGGTGACAACATGTCCTCAATTTTGGTGACAACATGTCATACATTGCTTACGGTTTAGCTTTTCGGTGGTGGATATTGACCCTCATTACATTTTCTCAAGTGTATGTGGACTCTGTCTGCGCTGCAGTCCATCAGATCCTCTTTGGATGCTTGTGACTGACACAACAGTCTCAATGTATCATTCACTACATTTTAGTATTTTCAGGGTAACACCAACATAATGAGAAATAATAAAAGTCACAGTTAAAGACTCTCTCTGGAGGTAAAGGAGTTGCCAATTCCAGGCCTGGTCAGTGAGCAGTGACCTTGTAACTGTGTCCAGTATGTGTACAGCATCACCCGATGAACTACTGCCAAGAAGCTCCAAGACCAGTGAGCATAGTGTCCTTGGCAGAATGCTATGCGTTGACATTTCTGCTTGTAGATTCCCACCAAAATTTCACTAAGATGTTGCAACTCAGTATTTAAAAAAGAACTAATGGGCTATTTCACACTGAAAGTGGACCAAGTAGTTCTGTTTTTAACATCACTTGATGTTGCTGTCAATTAACCACCCTGGAGGTGCCATTCAGCAATGACATGGACATGTTTGGCTCCTGTGTTGGTATCATCTTAGTATAATAAGCTCTCTGGATGAGTGCACATTTTGCAAAGGCTCATGAATCGTGTTTTTTTCAGTATGAATGTGTCTGTTCTAATTGCAAGGTGAGGATTATGGAATTTGCCATATATTGATAAAAGCCACATGTGAAAGTCTAGCAAATTACCATTTACAATATAAGGCACCCTTTTAAAACCAGTCTCCAGAGCTAGGAAGAAGGTTCTCTAACCACTGAGCACCAGTACCACAATAACTTGAAATCCAAAGTAATCCGACCAGCTTTCACATAAAGTGTTATCTTGAGAGTCTCGAGTAGCCTCATTAAATATGACTCTGATGACAATTAGTCAGCTGGCAGGTTTACTCTACATGCTTGCCTGCTTTTTCTGATACATGAATGCAGGAATATTAAGTAAAATGGATGTACTACACCGGACTAGCCATGCTTCCCGTCTAAACAGGTAATGAAATGATTTACAATATTTGGTATCTCTTGCCCAACATTCACTTTCAGTTACTCTCCTCGATATTCACGTGTGTGTGAACGTTTCTTCACCAGCACTCCATCGCTTAAGTGGATTCCCTTAAAGCCTGCCACTCAGACTCTGCCATTATTTTTCGAGGCGGCTTTCTCGTATCTTGTCTGTTTTTATACTTGCTGTCCCTGAAGGTGGCTCTTCACAAGCCATCCGTGCCATTTCTTGTCTTCATGCATCTCAAGCTCATACTTCCTCTGTCATCGCGTCACCAAGTGACAAACTGACCAATCAGATTTTTTTCAACGGACCGGATACACAGACTTGAGTTTTATTTCTTTTCGATGAACTGTTAATCAGGTCAAACTGATCAACACCAGCAGCTTAATGCAAGTGGCTGCAGGTTTTCATTCCTGCCAGTTTCTTAATTAGAAACCAGCTAATAGAATGTGCTTCTTTGACCTTCATTTTAACTGACTTGCTTTTTTAAATGTTTTTTTTCCATATTAGCAGTCTAAAAATAGTGGAATACAAAGTGAGCCAACAGATGACCAGCTCACTCTGGGGGCCACAAGTTCTGTTCCAATCACATTCTCCATTTGCAGCCCATTCTTGCTGTTGATGAAGCACGTCATTTAATTCTGTCACTTGTCAGTGCTCTCGTTCCACCACTCCAGACATTTTCAGAACTGTCGACTTCAGCCCCATCAACCTGTTTTGTATGCCATTAATGATCAGCATTTCTCAGATGCTGTTTGCTTTACCAATGTTTTATTGAAGCAGGTATTATATAATGGACACCTGGGTGCAAATGGAATCAACTTATTTGTTCATTGTTTCTCTTTTAGATTTTTAGTGACTTATCTGTTAAATATGGAGAAGCAGTTCCCGATGATGAGATGACTCGAGATTATCAAGATATTTGGCACCTGTTGAGGTTTTCATTCATGCAGACTCTAAATATTGTAATGTTTTTATGAATTGGGACCTTGTATATAATGTCATTATTTGCACCATTTCTGACGCTATTTTGTTTCTTTATGGGTATTGACATTTATTGTTATGTTGTCTTGGTAATAATGTGTGCATTTGTAATGTCATCAAAATAGCGGGATGAAAAGTCCCGAGATTTTGGATACCAACCCTAAAATCTCTCCTCTTTGTGATTCTTATAGTTTACTTTTTGGTTAAACATCTTAGCTATTGTTGTTCAACTCTGATTTTTGGTTTTTGATTACTTTTTGACGTCCGCGTTTTGTCTTTCATGGTTAAGATCTTTGCCTGATTTCTGAGCACATCTCATCTTCTAGTCTCTACACTTCACTGATGGTAGATTACTCCTCCTAGCACAACAGTCATCTGTTGGTTCGTTTTGCATTTTATTGTTGCTTGGCAGATGGTTCTCGGAAAAAGAAACAATTAAGAGTTGTGAATCTTAAAAAGTAAGTCAGTTAATGCATGATCAAGGCCACATTGTCTGTTCCATTAGCAGCAGTAATCGACAACTTATTAAGAAAGTGGCTGGGCCTAAAACCTGCGGCCACTGCAGCTATCCAGGATCTGAGTTTAACAGCTCCGTTATAGAACAATAAATGTCCCAACGTCAAGAAGCTGGGCTCTTAAAATCACTATGGAATGCTGTCGGGTATGTAATCTGTATAAAGTACCATTTGGTGAGTACCTGCAATTTCTTGCTGCTGATTAGAAATGTAATCCATCATGGCTATACAAACTCTAAAACTAATCAACTTTACTTTTTCCAGGAATTTTTGATTATAGCCTGCAGTATTCCTGCTGCATTGTGTTGTATAGGAAACACATTTTCACTTGAATGGGGCTTACAGTGCTTAGTAGGAATGAGCAAACAAGAGCGACTAATTGCATTATACCAAGGAGCATCCACAATGCAGAGACTGATGGGTAGAAGACATGACCGCTTTAGGCCAAACCAAACTCAGCACCAGGAAGCAATCAAACTGGGCCAGTGATGGCACAGGAACAGCAGATGGATCAGACATTTGATGTCACCTCACGTACTTCTGAAGGACACTGAAGTAAAGAATTCAGAGTCTTGGTGTTAAAGCATGCTGTTGAAAGAGGGCTATGACAGTAAGCGCTGGTGGCCTTATTTATATTACCCAGTGAGATTGTGCTGGCAGATGACGACTTCTAGATTGGTCCTAGAAAATGAACACTTCAGGCTTAGACTAAGCTTCTTGGTGTGTGATGTCTGAACCGTACACATAATGTCTGTGACTAGCAAGAAAGTCTTTCCGTTAAAGATGGACTTGCTAGTGGAAAGCTGAGTGAACAAGCTGTATTACGAGATCTCAGAATCAGTAAAGTTTAACAGGTGGATGGTGTGGTTGATCAGTCAGGCACACTTTCCTAGATTTGTATTCAAAAACTTTTCAAAGCCTTTGATCATTCTTTGTATTGAATGGTATCTTTATTTTAATTTCATGTTCAGACGAGTAACTGCTGATATGCTGCCGTGAAGAGGCAGGTAGTTTCTAGTCTATTAGCAGCAGAAACAAACAAGGATACACCCAATCGATAAATAAATAAATAAATCTATATTGTGCAGATATTTCAAAATGAACTTAAGAAGAACTTTGGTAGGAAGCATTGAATTGCTTCTCAGCACACCGGGTTGGAATGAGTCTGTGGCTAAAAGTACTCAAAGAGAGCGCCTCCTTCAGGGAGTTTTCATGATGCCATTTAATTTTGCTGCCATCGTTTTTCAGAACAGCGTCCAGGGTTTGTCCTGTGATGGAGCAGGCCTTCCTGATCTATTTGTTTAGGTGTTGCCCTTCTTTTGAGCTCAGATTGCTTCCCCATCAAACTGCATCATAGAACACAACCCTGGCTACTATGGACTGGTACAACATTTCCAGCAGCTTGCTGCACATATCAAAAGAGCTGGGTCTCCTTAGCGAGCGCAGTCTGCTCTGGTCTTTCTTGTCCAGTACCACTGTGTTGTCAGACCCGTCCAGTTTGTTGTTTATGTGAACCCCCAGGTACTTGTAGCTCTGCACCACTTCCATGTCCACCCCCAGATGATCTCAGAGGCTCCTTGGGACATTGGAAGTCCACCACCAACTCTTTTGTCTTGCTGATTTTGAGCTGCAGGTTGTTGTCCCTTCACCACAACCTTCCTGTATTCTGACTCAACTCCATTAATTAGTAGTGCAGCCTAGCATGGAGCAGTCATCTGAAACTTTCTGTAGGAGGCAAGTGCTGGCATTGCACTGAAAGTCTGTTGTGTAGAAGGTAAACATGAAGGGAGAAGGGACAGAAATTGGACCAAAGTAACTGTGAAGTGTGAGTGATCACCACCCCTCTGCCATTTTATAGGTGGCCATCTTGAATTGTACTTAAAAATTTCAAGACAATATGGGGTCATTTGATAAAACTAACTCTAAAATTTCTAAAACACTCTAAATACATTATTTGAATATTTGTATGTTAGTAATAATGATTTAATTATTTAAATTTTTCTTTAAATTTCTATTCCCTGCAGCATCACTTTATTTGTATTATATCTCATCTGTTTTGTAAATATCGTTGTTTTTGAGGATGGCTTGGTTGTGGGGTACATGACCTGACTCTGTGTGACGCCATTGTGTTGACCCTATATAAGATGGCTATTTACATTGCTCTGCAACCAAGCTTTTGGATAAACTAAATACTTTGTCAGGAAATCTCAAGATTAATAATTGGTTAGGGGAAGGAATCTTGGTTTGTTAGAATTTATTTTGTGTCTCTTTAGACCTCCAATTTATGGATGATGTTTTGGTGGCGTTATCTTGCTCATTTTCTACTTTTGCCTCAAGCTCTTGCCCATGTTCTTTTGTTAAACCTTTTGGCTCTTTATCTTCCAAAAAAATGTTCTGATGCACAAAAACTTCAATTATTTCATGTATGAGTTTTATGGTGGATATCATCTTTTTTATGTGTGCTTGAGGTCTTAGCTTATTCAGAATCTTTAATGAGACAGGATGGGCAGGATCTAATCCTGGAAGGCATACCAGTGTATTGTAGGGCACAACTCTCAATGACTGATGTCACATGGTTATAGTTGAAGGACAATGCCTTAAGAGGTGTCACTTCTTTAACTTGAACGTCTCATGCTCACAGACAGCTAAAACTTCATTCAAGGTTCAATATCCAAGCCCTGAATATGCTATGGTGGACAAACAAGTGAATGAGGAGCTGCAGGCTGAAGAGAATTACAAAAGACAGTGACTGTGCCTGGCATGGCCATGCCCTCAGTAATGGAAAGAAATGTGAAACTAGCAGGATCATTAAACAATACGCCAGCATAGGAACAAAAATACTCCACGATGAGTGTGCCAACTTCTCCTGATCTGCAACAGGCACAGTCGCCCGGATTAAAGAGAGTGAGACACGCAGCCTGAAACATGTCGCGTTGCCCAGGACTCCAAAGGGCCCACTGTGCTGTCGATCTGATAGCTCAGGTAGCAGAGGAACTGCCGGGGGTGACCCAGCGCCAGGAGCCAAGAGACAAAGCCTTTGCAATCATAGGGCTACTCCTGAACTCCAAAGTAATCCTGGAGTTTGTTGAGTATGGAGATGGGAGGAAGGAGGTTCTGGGAGATGCTAACCTGGCTTTGGGAGATTAGAGACCAGGGCTGAGAGAGTTTGTTGGGAATGGCAAAGGGAATGCGGACTGAGACACTTCAAACTAGGCAATAGCAGAGCCACCCTGCCCGTATGGTAGAATTTGAAACAATATACTGGTCACACTCCAAGTCGATTGAGACAGCAATTTGTTTTTTTTTTGTCCTGTTCTTTTACTACTTTTGTGTATCTCACTTGTGTTTTATGTAAAATCCTTTACTTTTAAACATTTTGCTATGTTTGGCCTTAGTATTTTGTAATACAAATTTTGCCTCCTAATAACTTCCAAGGTGTGAAGCTCAAAATGCCAGTTTTACTTCAAGTCTAGACATACATATAAAATTTAACATCACAACACACAAGCAGTTGACAAACCAGTGACGTGGCCCTCCTAATAGCTAATCTTGACATGTAGTGCAGACAAAAGAAACAGGAAAGTTGGACCAGACCCATATATATCTGGGTCAGCATCTTGAGAATCATGGAGGAAACAGACAAATATATAAATCCTCAGGCCTCTCTTATAACCCTTCTCATGATCCTTTTGCTTAGTGCTGGTGGGCTCTACTGGACATGCATAAACTGTGTGATGCGTTGTCATCAATTTCTGCATATAATATGTTACTTGATGTGTTTTTGGGTAACTGGTTAATCAACTGACATTCAAAAGAAATTTCTCATAATTAAAGTTTGTCAAGAACTGACATAGGTGTGCTCTATCTCAATAACTTTTGGTGTCTTTTATGCTTACGGTGTACGAGAAGGCGATTCTTCTGAGCACACCGTCAATAACTGACTGAGTTGTAAGAAGAGGGGAATGTCTCGGGCGGCTGCTGACTGCACAAGGCAGCCCACCTGGTTTTATTTACTCAACTCGGTCTAGTGTGTAGGTTGAGATGTGCTTAAGATATTAGGTTGCTTTATTGATTTTATGTTCCTTTATTGGTGGTGAATGCATTGAATTTGTTATCATGAAAAATAATTGTCTGTTAATTATTTTTTGGGCATTGACCAAGACACAGATGGTGTACTACTAGGAGGCAAATTATATTAGGCAAATAAGGCATTAATTGAATTGAAAGCCATAAATTTTATTGTAGGCTGGGTAATTATCAGACTGTATACTTTAAAGAGCTAATGTAATGACATAAGGATGAGAACACGCCAGTCATATTTCATTGACTATTCCAAATTTCTGGACAAGACTGGCAGGTCCCTGTGGTTCTGTGTTCGGCCACACTGACAGTAACCTGTGTCACACGCCTCTAGTTTTCCTTCTGCATAAAAGGGTTTAAACATCCAAAGCTGGACCCTGCATAATTCAGTCTTAGGGTCAGTAAGGGCAACATTGGAGGCGAAGCAGAATCAACCTCTGGATGACATTGTCTACCGCTTGTGTGAAATTTGTTCTTAACCTGCTTCCATCTGTGCACTCTTATTTGTTGCTTGAGAATTTTTCCATGAATGCAGAAATTAAGCATATTATTTTTTTTTCTGGTAAAGAAGGTGATGAAGCATGTCCCGAAAAGTAAGCAAGACAGAAAAAACACAGGTTAGGTTGTTATGAGCTGTGCTCTTTAAAAATTTTTTCAGATAAATGAAACTTTTCTCTATAAAAATGAATGGGAAATTATAGGTTTCGTTTATTCCAGAACATTTCAGACTATTTATTATGTAATAGTATTGCTTCTAGAACATTGATAATATTTGTTTATTATTCATTTTATGCTACCACGATGTAATTTTGTTACTGGTCTGGGTGCTGCCGTGCTATCGCTCCTACTGGCGGGACGTCACTCCTGGTTGCTGAGGGGTGCGTTTATGGACATTACGATGACTTGTGATGACAAGAGTTAAGCTTTCACCTGTGAGGCAGAGTGGTCTGTTTGCTTGACAGCAGGTGCTTAAAATGAATCTTAAGGCCAAGAACTAGGGGATCAGAATTACCAAGTGACAAAAGCAAATAACTAAGTTCAAAATCTGAAGTTGAAAATAACAAAGCCAAAGATTTAGACTGCCTTACTCTATAGGACAAAGTGAGATGTGTGCCAACATCTTATATAGTGTTTGCATGACAATGTAATAAGATGCATACTGTAGATATTGCCACACATTACCAGCGACAGAGAGTGGCTGCACACAACATGGCATCATCCATTAATAAAGACAACACAACAAGGATACTGCTTGTGACAGAAAATAATAATAAAGAAGACATTGGGAAAATAAATCAAAGCTAATTTTAAGTAGCTCATAACATCAGTAACAACAAATGTTTATTTAGAGCAACGAGAATTCACAACAATGCATTTTCTTCAGTAATTTCCTTTATTGCCTTTCATTTCTACTGATGACATCCATTAGTTATGTCTTTACTTATACTGTTTGGTACAAGAATATCCTTCCTTTTATTAAATATTTATTTACGCCTTCATATGGCTTCACAGTTTTCTGCATTGACTGAAAATGTGCCTTTGAAAACCCACGTACTCTGAACTCCGCCTGATCGTTACATGATATCACGTCTGCACGGGTATTCCACTTTCATTTTATTTTAATATCTTAAGTGAAAAACACAATTATTTAATACTCCTACAAATTCCCTTTCCTGTTTTTTATATTTTGCTGCTTTCTCATAATTTACATTCTTTTCTATTCCTCCTCTAATGGTCACATCACATTTACAAAACTTTCCAGTGATTTTTCATTCACATAATCTTAAAATGTCACAGGCTGTCTATCCATGACTGTCAGCTGTTTAGTCTGCGGCCATGTCCACACCATTACGTTTTTATTTAAAACACACTAAAACAACCAAAAATACATGTGACCTAGCCATTCACTTACACTGGCAATGCTGGCAATGGCAGAAACAAGATGAAGAAGTGTCCTCCACACTAGACATTCATTAGCAGCTTGCATTTACACATAGAGAACAGCAATGATAAGTGGGTAAAAAAAATACACACTGTTTAATTTGGACTGACAGTGAGGTGCAACTGGTACTGAGAGTATCGCTCGAGTATAAGGTGAGCAAAGCAGCTAAGAAAATGAAGTAAGTAGTATCCAGTTTGGGAAGGGCGATGTAATAAGCACGATCCAATCAGAGCATGAGCAGAGCACTTTTCATTTTCTCCTTGTCCTGACTCAGCATGAAAACATAACTGATTTCCTGAGTTAAGAGGCAAAAATCACAGTCAAAATTCAAGCAAGACACAAAAATAAAGATTAAGATGTAGAAGCTTGGGGTGGCATGGTGGTGCAATGGGTAGCGCTGCTGCCTCACAGTTTGGAGACCTGGGTTCGCCTTCCCAGGTCCTTCCTGCGTGGAGTTTGCATGTTCTCCCCGTGTCTGCGTGGGTTTACTTTGGGCACTCCGGTTTCCTCCCACAGTCCAAAGACATGCAAGTTAAGTGCATTGGCAATTCTAAATTGTCCCTAGTGTGTGCTTGGTGTGTGTGTGTGTGCACCCTGTGGTGGGCTGGTGCCCTGCCTGGAGTCTGTTTCCAGCAGACCCCCATGACCCTGTTGTTAGGATATAGCGGGATGGATAATGGATGGATGGATGGAAGATGTAGAAGCTTATACAAATGTGACCTGCTTTTGGTGAGATGGCACATTCATACACTTTTACATTTTTTTTGCGGGTTGCAGGCGCCTCACTTCTCATTCAGCCCAAGCAGACACACTCAGGTTTATGGTACATGCACGTTGCATGTTCACACAGCGAGCTACCATATGTTTGCTTGAGTCAGGTTCCAGCCTGTCCCGCTCAATTTGTGCCACAGGTGCACTCGACTACATGTCTGTCTCGACCTGTCATGGCCCATTTAGCTGACGCCTCTGCAAGTTCACTAATATAGTAAAACTGCTAGGGAGACTTCAGATTGATTTTTTTGTCCTCAAGACTACATGCAACTAGTATTATATAAATGGAAAAAATCAGAAATATTTATAATATGAAAAAAATTTTAAAACATTCAGAAGGCCACAGAGGTACCTGTCATTGTGGGCAGAGCATAGCTACAAGTGGCTGGGGCAATAAACGATAACGCTTGAGCTACTTTAGCATTTAGCGGCCCTCTGCCCACGTGCACATGCCCACCCAACTGACTATTGGACAGCAGTGCTTTGGTATTGTCTTGTCGTGTTATGTCACATTCAGCTGGTTTACACTTTCATCAGGGAAAAAATAGGAAAGGGGCCATTAGAAATGTGACTTTTAACGTTGGTATGATTTTGGTAGTGTGCTGTGTTTGTTGTTACTTTATTTTGACTAGCCGTCCCCTGTGGCTCTGTCCATGTAGTAGTGAAACAGGACAGTAAGGAGAGGCCCACCTGGCTCCCTACTCCTGACATCATGCTTCCTCCTCCCCTCGGCCCGCAGCCTCTGCCTCGGATTAGTGCGAATATATCACTCCTGCAAGCGAACTATGATTCTTAGCGTGATGAGAGAGTCGCAAAATCAGCTGGAATGTTCAAGCAAATTATAAGAGAAAAACGATCTAAATCCGTTAAGTAGTTCTCTTGGTAAAAGTGGACAGACATTGAATTTTATATATTGTAGAAAAGGCGCTATATAGGCACCTGACCCGGCACAGAACGACACAGAGGCACGTATAAAACACAAGAACTTTTTATTTTTCTTCACCCGTGGGCGCACGTCTTCCCCGTGACCCACAGGCAATACACAGTCCCAAAAGCACAATCCCAACAACAACACAGTCTTCTCTACTCTCCCACCACTCCTCCGCAAGCTTAGTCCTCCTCCTCCTCCTCCCGACCCTGGCTCTCTGAGTGGTGGTGGCTGGCCCTTTTTTATACCCCACTCGGAAGCGTTCCAGGTGCTTGATCACCTGGTCCTAATTGCATTTCCGGGTGGGGCTGAAGATTCGGCCAGCTGGGCTGCAGACTCCATGCAGTTCCCCCTAGCGGCCATCCGAGCCCCCAACCAGACTGTGGAGGACTCCATTTCCCATGGAGCCATGCGCTAGGCTGGGGGATCATCGTCTGCCAGGGAGACTGCCACCAAGCGTCCCGGGGGAGGTATTGAGCTGCCCATGGTGGCTCCCCCGGAACAGATGCAGCAGGGGCGTCCCTGCCGGGCATGGGACCCCGCTGTCCTTCACAATATATAGAGATTACAGAAGAAAAATGCTGTTAAGGATATTTAAGAATACTGCCTTGTCAGCAAACCTCCACTGCAGTGTGGCATTTAAAGGGGGGCTGAGCCCAATTTTTGGATTAGAGGCCTGTTTATTGAGCTTCTTCGGGCTCAACCCAAATCAGAGACTTCAGATTTCCAGACCATCAGCCCTCATATGAACATAATGTAAAGTTCCTCGAGGACATGTGCATGAGTGGGCCCTGCTGTTCCGCCCATGATTGGTTCCTGCTTACCACCTGCTGTCGCCAGGATAGGCTCTGCCAGCAGCCTTGGCACAGACCCAGATGAAGTGGGTTACAAAATGTTATCAGTAATTTGATCAAATATCAAAAATAAATAAAAAATAAAAAGAAACCACTGGCCAGGACTTTGTCTTTTTGATGACTAACACAGAACACATGCTGAGAGTTGAAGTCTCTGACGGAAGTGTACGAAATTGAATGTCTGGGGATTATAAGAGATACTCATCAGGGAACATAAAAACGTTACAAAACATTCTCAGTCCAACAGAGAGCTTTAGAGAGTAGCTCAACAGGTGAATGTGGACGCCTGAAGGATTTGAAACAGGGTCACAGTTGAGCCATACGTGGGGGAAGTGACCATGACAGTTCACACTTTGTTTTGTCCTCGTTTTTATCTCTAAGATGAGCTCTGTGACCCGTGAGATCGAGGCCTTTAATGACCTCGTGGGCACAGTTATCAGCAGTGTGTCTGTCTGCGGAGAGCGTGCCAACCACATTGAGAGGTTTACTTACCTCGGCAGCAACATTCATGTCTCTGGTGACTCTTCCTATGAATTAAATAGATGGACTGGGAGAGCATGGGGGGGGATCATGAGGTCGCTGGAAAGGGGTGTTTGGCACTCCCGATATCGATGCAACAGGATGAAGGCCCAAAGCTTTAGTGTCCTGGTGCTTCCTGTCTTGCTATGTGGTTGCGAGACATCTACGCTATCCAGTGACCTGAGACGAAGAATGGACTCCTTTGGTACTGTGTCTCTTCGGAGAATCCTTGGGTACCGCTGGTTTGATGATGAGTTGAATGAGTGGTTGCTCATGGAGTCCCGAATGAGGCACATTATTTGTATTGTGAGGGAGCGTCAGTTACGGTACACATGTAACTGTCACACATGTCACGCCGTGTGCCATGATTCCCTGAGGGTTATCCGGCTCATAGGTTGGACCAGGCCAAGAGGATGCTACACATAACACCTGGCTGTGGCAGAAAGATGGTCATTTCTGGAGGGTGGGACTAGATCGTGTGTCCATCTGGGGGTTGCCAACCAGGAGCCTGAGTTGTTTCGCCGTGTAGTGGTTGCAGCAATGTTCTGTACTAGTGCATGCTCCCCAACCTGACCTGACCTGAGCTCTGTGTCTTGTGATAAAAGAAGATTTAACTTCTGGTAAACAATTGGGTGCTTATGCCTAGTTCAGATTTTGTCTGTTTCCATGATGAAAGATGTGTTTGCACTTGCAGTGCAGTGTAGTGGGATTGATAAGGCTTGTCATTTTGGTGGCCGAAGCACTTTGACTTGTTTGATGCAAAAGCAGCAATGCCAGATGGCTTAGTGATGGAGTTGCTGATCAGCGGTGTTGGGAGTTGTAGAAGTTTTGACACAGTGTAACTTTACTGTCGTGAATTCCTCATGCCAATTTTGGATCACCGATTATGTACCATTCCTATCAACATTTTCCTACTGATTAAGATGTATGTATGTTGGGGACGAACATTAAGAAAAAATGCTGTAGGGTTTGGGCTTTTATTTGTTTTTGACTACACGTCTTTAGGGTGATTTGTGTCTCCAGTGGCTTTGCAATGATTACTTCTACTTTGACGCAGCACCAACTAAAATTCAAAATGGTAAAAATGAGGC